>NC_060191.1:5375498-5405498 GCF_021184085.1 Oncorhynchus gorbuscha
TTTGACCACGCGTCTTGCTGAACGTGCGTCTTGGTGGTTGTGGTATATATAGATTTTTTTGTCATTCTAAAAAGAATCCTTTACCTCATTCTGTTTCCTAGTTGTCATAACAAAGGCACTCCACAAACACTTTAATTTTTGTGTTTTCAGTGTTTTATTTTTTTAACAAATAGCCTACAGTAACATAAACTAATGAAAATGCTATTGTGTTAGTTGAAATATATATATTTTTGTATTCTAATGTAACCTAATCCCACATTATTTTTGCGATAGCATATATGAAAGGTATTAATTACACTGTTGTTACAGTCAGAATGACTGCTCATCAGCTCAAAGGGGGTCCCTCGAGGCCCAGCTGTTCTAGTGTTAAGGTAAGAGTTAACGTTTGTGATAGGGTTAAAACAGAAAATTTTAAAACAAGTTGCTAGCTAGATGCTAATAAGCGCTCACGTTGCCCCTAGTGGATGTTGTTGAAAGCATCTCCCAACATCCTGGGGACCTGGACAACGTTGAATACTGAAGTCGATCTGGTGTGACCTGGCTGGTGTGTGTGTGTGTTTTATGGAAATCAATCTGGAGCACTCCTCAATATGTTAACTCCAATCATATGATAATTTACATAGTAGCGTCGTGCAGGCCTCACTAATGATCCATGGTCACGTATGGATTTATTGATCAAATCAAGCTTTATTTGTCACGTGCCGAATACAACAAGGGTAGACTTTACCGTGAAATGCTTTACTTGCAAGCCCTAAAGTGACTAGAGGGCAGTATTTTCATTTTTGGAAAAATAACGTTCCCGTAGTAAACGGGATATTTTGTCAGGACAAGATGCTAGAATATGCATATAATTGACAGCTTAGGATAGAAAACACTCTAAAGTTTCCAAAACTGTAAAAATATTGTCTGTGACTATAACAAAACTGATATTGCAGGCGGAAGCCTGAGAAAAATCCAATCCGGAAGTGCCTCATGTTTTGAAAGCGCTGCGTTCCAATGCGTCCCTATTGAGCAGTGAATGGGTTATCAACCAGATTACTTTTTCTCCGTATTCCCCAAGGTGTCTACAGCATTGTGACGTAGTTTTATGCATTTATGTTGAAGAATAGCCGTAAGCGGCTACATTGGGCACGTGGTCACCTGATACTCCCAGAGTGATTCTCGCATAAAATACAGAGGTAGCCATTATTCCAATCCGTCCTACTGAAAAACCAATTGTCCCGGTGGATATATTATCGAATAGATATTTGAAAAACACCTTGAGGATTGATTATAAACAACGTTTGCCATCTTTCTGTCGATATTATGGAGCTAATTTGGAATATTCTTCAGCGTTTTTCGTGACTGCAATTTCTGGGGGATTTCTCAGCCAAACGTTTAAGAACAAACGGAGCTATTTCGCCTACAAAAATAATATTTTTGAAAAAAGGAACATTGGCTATCTAACTGGGAGTCTCGTGAGTGAAAACATCGGAAGCTCATCAAAGGTAAACGATTTAATTGAATTGCTTTTCTGATTTCCGTGACCAAGTTACCTGCTGCTAGCTGGACAAAATGCTATGCTAGGCTATCGATAAACTTACACAAATGCTTGTCTAGCTTTGGCTGTAAAGCATATTTTGAAAATCTGAGATGACAGGGTGATTAACAAAAGGCTAAGCTGTGTCTCAATATATTTCACTTGTCATTTTCATGAATATGAATATTTTCTAGGAATATTAATACCCGTTGCGTTATGCTAATTAGTGTCAGTCGATGATTACGCTCCCTCATGCGGGATGGGGAGTCACTAGAGGTTTTAACCAACAGTGCAGTTCAAGAAGAGCCGAGCAGAGTTTACACACCAACAAAGATAAGTATGGAGGAAAGGAGGAAGAGAGAGGGATAGTGAAAGAGAAGAAGAGGAACACTCCCAATCTCAAACTCCACTTCCTATATCTCAGTCAAATAAACATCATTATAAACATTAGCTAACACTTTGCTGTGTGTTTGTAGTTCGTGTGTGTGTGTGTGTGTGTGTGTGTGTGTGTGTGTGTGTGTGTGTGTGTGTGTGTGTGTGTGTGTGTGTGTGTGTGTGTGTGTGTGTGTGTCATGCAGGTGAAAGAGGACCCAAAAGCGACTTAACAGAAACAGAGTTTATTTAAGTCCAAAACCGAATAACAGAAATCCTCTAGACTTGTAGAGGGGAAACAACTGGAGAAGCGGCCACAGACTGCAGGTCGCTTCGGGTAGGCGCAGGCCGTAGTCGACAGAGACACCTGCTCACACGCAGCATCTGATGAAGGCAAAAAACACGACAGGACAGGGCGATACACAATCACGGCAAAAACACGACAGGACATGGCGAAACGCAATCACAGCATGGTGAATACAATACAAGGAACCGACGGGACAGGAACGGATCACAAAGGAATAAATAGGGACTCTAATCAGGGGAAAGGATCGGGAACAGGTGTGGGAAGACTAAATGATGATTAGGGGAATAGGAACAGCTGGGAGCAGGAACGGAACGATAGAGAGAAGAGAGACGAGAGAGAGTGAGAGAGGGAGGGGGAGAGAGAGGAATAGAAGGAGGGAAAGAACCAAAAGACCAGCAGAGGGAAACGAATAGCATGGGGAGCACAGGGACAAGACATGATAATAAATGACAAACATGACAGTACCCCCCCACTCACCGAGCGCCTCCTGGCGCACTCGAGGAGGAATCCTGGCGGCAACGGAGGAAATCATCGATGAGTGAACGGTCCAGCACGTCCCGAGACGGAACCCAACTCCTCTCCTCAGGACCGTAACCCTCCCAATCCACTAGGTATTGGTGACCCCGTCCCCGAGAACGCATGTCCATAATCTTATGTACCCTGTAAATAGGTGCGCTCTCGACAAGGACGGGAGGGGGAGGGAAGACGAACGGGGTGCGAAGAAAGGGCTTAACACAGGAGACATGGAAGACAGGATGGACGCGACGAAGATGTCGCGGAAGAAGCAGTCGCACAGCGACAGGATTGACGACCTGGGAGACACGGAACGGACCAATGAACCGCGGAGTCAACTTACGAGAAGCTGTCGTAAGAGGAAGGTTGCGAGTGGAAAGCCACACTCTCTGGCCGCAACAATACCTTGGACTCTTAATCCTGCGTTTATTGGTGGCTCTCACCGTCTGTGTCCTGTAACGGCAAAGTGCAGACCTCACCCTCCTCCAGGTGCGCTCACAACGTTGGACAAACGCTTGAGCGGAGGGAACGCTGGACTCGGCAAGCTGGGATGAGAACAGAGGAGGCTGGTAACCCAGACTACTCTGAAACGGAGATAACCCGGTAGCAGACGAAGGAAGCGAATTGTGAGCGTATTCTGCCCAGGGGAGCTGTTCTGCCCAAGACGCAGGGTTTCTGAAAGAAAGGCTGCGTAGTATGCGACCAATCGTCTGATTGGCCCTCTCTGCTTGACCGTTAGACTGGGGATGAAACCCGGAAGAGAGACTGACGGACGCACCAATCAAACGACAGAACTCCCTCCAAAACTGTGACGTGAATTGCGGGCCTCTGTCTGAAACGGCGTCTAACGGGAGGCCATGAATTCTGAATACATTCTCAATAATGATTTGTGCCGTCTCCTTAGCGGAAGGAAGTTTAGCGAGGGGAATGAAATGTGCCGCCTTAGAGAACCTATCGACAACCGTCAGAATCACAGTCTTCCCCGCAGACAAAGGCAGACCGGTAATGAAGTCTAAGGCAATGTGAGACCATGGTCGAGAAGGAATGGGGAGCGGTCTGAGACGACCGGCAGGAGGAGAGTTACCCGACTTAGTCTGCGCGCAGTCCGAACAAGCAGCCACGAAACGGCGCGTGTCACGCTCCTGAGTCGGCCACCAAAAGCGCTGGCGAATAGACGCAAGAGTGCCTCGAACACCGGGATGACCAGCTAACTTGGCAGAGTGAGCCCACTGAAGAACAGCCAGACGAGTGGAAACAGGAACGAAAAGGAGGTTACTAGGACAAGCGCGCGGCGACGCAGTGTGCGTGAGTGCTTGCTTAACCTGTCTTTCAATTCCCCAGACTGTTAACCCGACAACACGCCCATAAGGAAGAATCCCTCGGGATCAGTAGAAGCCACAGAAGAACTAAACAGACGGGATAAGGCATCAGGCTTGGTGTTCTTGCTACCCGGACGGTAAGAAATCACAAACTCGAAACGAGCGAAAAACAACGCCCAACGAGCTTGACGGGCATTAAGTCGTTTGGCAGAACGGATGTACTCAAGGTTCTTATGGTCTGTCCAAACGACAAAAGGAACGGTCGCCCCCTCCAACCACTGTCGCCATTCGCCTAGGGCTAAGCGGATGGCGAGCAGTTCACGGTTACCCACATCATAGTTGCGCTCAGATGGCGACAGGCGATGAGAAAAATAAGCGCAAGGATGAACCTTATCGTCAGACTGGAAGCGCTGGGATAGGATGGCTCCCACGCCTACCTCTGAAGCGTCAACCTCGACAATGAATTGTCTAGTGACGTCAGGAGTAACGAGGATAGGAGCGGACGTAAAACGTTCTTTTAGAAGATCAAAAGCTCCCTGGGCGGAACCGGACCACTTAAAACACGTCTTGACAGAAGTAAGAGCTGTGAGAGGGGCAGCAACTTGACCGAAATTACGAATGAAACGCCGATAGAAATTAGCGAAACCTAAAAGCGCTGCAACTCGACACGTGACCTTGGAACGGGCCAATCACTGACAGCTTGGACCTTAGCGGAATCCATCTGAATGCCTTCAGCGGAAATAACGGAACCGAGAAAAGTAACGGAGGAGACATGAAAAGAGCACTTCTCAGCCTTTACGTAGAGACAATTCTCTAAAAGGCGCTGTAGAACACGTCGAACGTGCTGAACATGAATCTCGAGTGACGGAGAA
The DNA here is from genome assembly GCF_021184085.1 of Oncorhynchus gorbuscha. NCBI lineage: Eukaryota > Metazoa > Chordata > Actinopteri > Salmoniformes > Salmonidae > Oncorhynchus > Oncorhynchus gorbuscha. The sequence goes on from NC_060191.1 coordinate 5,380,401, forward strand.
AAAATCAGGATATCGTCAAGATAGACAAAAACAAAAATGTTCAGCATGTCTCTCAGAACATCATTAACTAATGCCTGAAAAACAGCTGGCGCATTGGCGAGACCGAACGGCAGAACCCGGTACTCAAAATGCCCTAACGGAGTGTTAAACGCCGTTTTCCACTCGTCCCCCTCTCTGATGCGCACGAGATGGTAAGCGTTACGAAGGTCCAACTTAGTAAAGCACCTGGCTCCCTGCAGAATCTCGAAGGCTGATGACATAAGGGGAAGCGGATAACGATTCTTAACCGTTATGTCATTCAGCCCTCGATAATCCACGCAGGGCGCAGAGTACCGTCCTTCTTTTTAACAAAAAGAACCCCGCCCCGGCCGGAGAAGAAGAAGGCACTATGGTACCGGCGTCAAGAGACACAGACAAATAATCCTCGAGAGCCTTACGTTCGGGGGCCGACAGAGAGTATAGTCTACCTCGAGGAGGAGTGGTCCCCGGAAGGAGATCAATACTACAATCATACGACCGGTGAGGAGGAAGGGAGTTGGCTCGGGACCGACTGAAGACCGTGCGCAGATCATGATATTCCTCCGGCACTCCTGTCAAATCGCCAGGTTCCTCCTGAGAAGTAGGGACAGAAGAAATGGGAGGGATGGCAGACATTAAACACTTCACATGACAAGAAACGTTCCAGGATAGGATAGAATTACTAGACCAATTAATAGAAGGATTATGACATACAAGCCAGGGATGACCCAAAACAACAGGTGTAAACGGTGAACGGAAAATCAAAAAAAGAAATAGTCTCACTGTGGTTACCAGATACTGTGAGAGTTAAAGGTAGTGTCTCAAATTTGATACTGGGAAGATGACTACCATCTAAGGCAAACATGGGCGTAGGCCTGTCTAACGGTCTGAAAGGAATGTTATGTTTCCGAGCCCATGCTTCGTCCATGAAACAACCCTCAGCCCCAGAGTCAATCAAAGCACTGCATGTAGCACCCGAACCGGTCCAGCGTAGATGGACCGACATAGTAGTACAAGATCTAGATGAAGGGACCTGAGTAGTAGCGCTCACCAGTAGCCCTCCGCTTACTGATGGGCTCTGGCCTCTTACTGGACATGAATTAACAAAATGTCCAGCAACTCCGCAATAGAGGCACAGGCGGTTGGTGATCCTCCGTTCCCTCTCCTTATTCGAGATGCGAATCCCTCCCAGCTGCATGGGCTCAGTCTCAAAGCCAGAGGAGGAAGATGGTTGCGATGCGGAGCAGGGAAACACCGTTGATGCGAGCTCTCTTCCACGAGCCCGGTGACGAAGATCTACCCGTCGTTCTATGCGGATGGCGAGAGCAATCAAAGAGTCCACATCTGAAGGAACCTCCCGGGAGAGAATCTCATCCTTAACCACTGCGTGGAGTCCCTCCAGAAAACGAGCGAGCAGCGCCGGCTCGTTCCACTCACTAGAGGCAGCAAGAGTGCGAAACTCAATGGAATAATCCGTTATGGACCGTTCACCTTGGCATAAGGAAGCCAGGGCCCTAGAAGCCTCCCCACCAAAAACTGAACGGTCAAAAACCCGAATCATCTCCTCTTTAAAGTTCTGGAATTTGTTAGAGCAATCAGCCCTTGCCTCCCAGATAGCTGTGCCCCATTCTCGAGCCCGGCCAGTAAGGAGTGAAATGACGTAAGCAACCCGAGCTCTCTCTCTAGAGTATGTGTGGGGTTGGAGAGAGAACACAATCTCACACTGCGTGAGAAAGGAGCGGCACTCAGTGGGCTGCCCGGAGTAGCAAGGTGGGTTATTAACCCTAGGTTCTGGAGGCTCGGCAGGCCAGGAAGTAACAGGTGGCACGAGACGTAGACTCTGGAACTGTCCAGAGAGGTCGGAAACCTGAGCGGCCAGGTTCTCCACGGCATGGCGAGCAGCGGACAATTCCTGCTCGTGTCTGCCGAGCATGGCTCCTTGGATCTCGACGGCAGTGTAACGAGCGTCTGAAGTCGCTGGGTCCATTCCTTGGTCGGTTCCTTCTGTCATGCAGGTGAAAGAGGACCCAAAAGCGACTTAACAGAAACAGAGTTTATTTAAGTCCAAAACCGAATAACAGAAATCCTCTAGACTTGTAGAGGGGAAACAACTGGAGAAGCGGCCACAGACTGCAGGTCGCTTCGGGTAGGCGCAGGCCGTAGTCGACAGAGACACCTGCTCACACGCAGCATCTGATGAAGGCAAAAACACGACAGGACAGGGCGATACACAATCACGGCAAAAACACGACAGGACATGGCGAAACGCAATCACAGCATGGTGAATACAATACAAGGAACCGACGGGACAGGAACGGATCACAAAGGAATAAATAGGGACTCTAATCAGGGGAAAGGATCGGGAACAGGTGTGGGAAGACTAAATGATGATTAGGGGAATAGGAACAGCTGGGAGCAGGAACGGAACGATAGAGAGAAGAGAGAGCGAGAGAGTGAGAGAGGGAGGGGGAGAGAGAGGGATAGAAGGAGGGAAAGAACCAAAAGACCAGCAGAGGGAAACGAATAGCATGGGGAGCACAGGGACAAGACATGATAATAAATGACAAACATGACAGTGTGTGTGTGTGTGTGTGTGTGTGTGTGTGTATGTGTGTGAGATATTTTTGTTATTTAATCTGAAAAATGTATTTAAAAAAATGTTTGAATGGTATTTTTAAACAATCCAGATAATTTCCAGAATAATTGATAAAAGATGCAACGACCAGACTGGTCTTTCTACTGGATACCCCAGCCCGGACACCGACCGGACTGATCTTTCTACTGGATACTCCAGCCCGGACAACGACCGGACTGGTCAAATCAAATCAAATAAATTTATACAGCCCTTATATTTCAAAGTGCTGTACAGAAACCCAGCCTAAAACCCCAAACAGCAAGCAATGCAGGTGTAGAAGCACGGTGGCTAAGAAAAACTCCCTAGAAAGGCCAAAACCTAGGAGGAACCAGGCTATGTGGGGTGGCCAGTCCTCTTCTGGCTGTGCCGGGTGGAGATTATAACAGAACATGGCCAAGATGTACAAATGTTCATAAATGACCAGCATGGTCAAATAATAATAATCACAGGCAGAACAGTTGAAACTGGAGCAGCAGCACGGCCAGGTGGACTGGGGACAGCAAGGAGTCATCATGTCAGGTAGTCCTGAGGCATGGTCCTGGGGCTCAGATCCTCCGAGAGAGGGAAAGAAAGAGTGAATTAGAGAGAGCATACTTAAATTAACACAGGACACCGGATAGGACAGGAGAAGTACTCCAGATATAACAAACTGATCCTAGCCCCCCGACACATAAACTACTGCAGGCTGAGACAGGAGGGGTCAGGAGACACTGTGGCCCCATCCGATGATACCCCCAGACAGGGCCAAACAGGAAGGATATAACCCCACCCAATTTGCCAAAGCACAGCCCCCACACCACTAGAGGGATATCTTCAACCACCAACTTACCATCCTGAGACAAGGCCGAGTATAGCCCACAAAGATCTCCGCCACGGCACAACCCAAGGGGGGGGGCACCAACCCAGACAGGAAGATCACATCAGTGACTCAATCCACTCAAGTGACGCACCCATCCTAGGGACGGTATGAAAGAGCCCTAGTAAGCCAGTGACTCAGCCCCTGTAATAGGGTTAGAGGCAGAGAATCCCAGTGGAGAGAGGGGAACCGGCCAGGCAGAGACAGCAAGGGCGGTTCGTTGCTCCAGAGCCTTTCCGTTCACCTTCACACTCCTGGGCCAGACTACACTCAATCATATGACCCACTGAAGAGATGAGTCTTCAGTAAAGACTTTAAGGTTGAGACCGAGTTTGCGTCTCTCACATGTGTAGGCAGACCATTCCATAAAAATGGAGCTCTATAGGAGAAAGCCCTGCCTCCAGCTGTTTGCTTAGAAATTCTAGGGACAATTAGGAGGCCTGCGTCTTGTGACCGTAGCGTACGTGTAGGTATGTACGGCAGGACAGAATCAGAGAGATAGGTAGGAGCAAGCCCATGTAATGCTTTGTAGGTTAGCAGTAAAACCTTGAAATCAGCCCTTGCCTTGACAGGAAGCCAGTGTAGGGAGGCTAGCACTGGAGTAATATGATTTAAAAAATTGGTTCTAGACAGGATTCTAGCAGCCGTATTTAGCACTAACTGAAGTTTATTTAGTTCTTATCCGGGTAGCCGGAAAGTAGAGCATTGCAGTAGTCTAACATAGAAGTGACAAAAGCATGGATGAATTTCAGAAAGTTTCTGATTTTTGCAATGTTACGTAGATGGAAAAAGCTGTCCTTGAAACAGTCTTGATATGTTCTTCAAAAGAGAGATCAGTGTCAAGAGATATAGTACTAAAACGCTTGAGCGTCTCTCTTGATCCTAGGTCCTGGCAGAGTTGTGCAGACTGGTCTCACTACTGGATACCCCAGCCCGGACAACGACCGGACTGGTCTCTCTACTGGATACCTCAGCCTGGACAACGACCAGACTGGTCTCTCTACTGGATACCCCAGCCCGGACAACGACCGGACTGGTCTCTCTACTGGATACCCCAGCCCGGACAACGACCGGACTGGTCTCTCTACTGGATACCCCAGCCCGGACAACGACCAGACTGGTCTTTCTACTGGATACCCCAGCCCGGACAATGACCAGACTGGTCTTTCTACTGGATACCCCAACCCGGACAACGACCAGACTGGTCTTTCTACTGGATACCCCAGCCCGGACAACGACCAGACTGGTCTTTCTACTGCATACCCTAGCCCGGACAACGACCAGACTGGTCATTCTACTGGATACCCCAGCCCGGACAACGGCCAGACTGGTCTTTCTACTGGATACCCCAGCCCGGACAGCGGCCAGACTGGTCGTCTACTGGATACCCCAGCCCGGACACCGATATCTTGTTTTCGAAACTAAACACCTTCTTTGCCTGCTTTGAGGATAACACAGTGCCACCGACAGGGCCCGCTACCAAGGACTGTGGGCTCTCCTTCTCCGTGGCCGACGTAAGACATTTAAACGTGTTAACCCTCGCAATGCTGCCCACCCAGACAGCATCCCTAACCACGTCCTCAGAGCATGCTGGTGTGTTTATGGACATATTCAATCTCTCCCTATCCCAGTCTGCTGTCCCCACCTGCTTCAAGATGGCCACCATTATTCCTGTACCCAAGAAGGCAAAGGTAACTGAACTGAATGACTATCGCCCCGAAGCACTCACTTCATGAAGTGCTTTGAGAGACTAGTCATGGATCATATCACCTCCACCTTACCTGCCACTCTAGACCCACTGCAATTTGCATACCGTCCCAATAGGTCTACAGACGATGCAATCGCCATCACACTGCACACTGCTCTTTCCCATCTGGACAAGAGGAATATCTATGCAAGAATGCTGTTCATTGACTATAGCTCAGCATTCAACACCATAGTACCCTCCAAGCTCACCATTAAGCTTGAGGCCCTTAATCTCAACCCCGCGCTGTGCGATTGGGTCCTGGACTTCCTGACGGGCCGCCCCAGGTGGTGAAGGTAGGAAACAACTTCGCTGATCCTCAACACTGGGGCCCCACAAGGGTGCGTGCTCAGCCCCCTCCTGTAGTCCCTATTCACCAGTGGTGGGCCGTCAGGGCCAGCAAGGCCTTCTCTGCTGGCCTAAACATCATCAGAATATAATTAAAAATATATATATTTTCCCACAAATATGTATTAAATTATTCCCCAGAGTAAGAGTTATACTCTTCATTTCATAGCTTTCCCCTTGGTTGCACTGCTTCCAGCCCCAGGTTGAGATTCGGAGGGCTGGTCTTTATGTTAGATCTTTTATCCAATCATATTCAGCCATCATGTGTTGCCAGGAGTCTAAAATCTGCCCTCAGTCCTTCAGAATCAACAGTGCGGGCGCTTGTAGCTTAAAGTGAATGGAAATGAAAATCTAGTGTCAACCAATCAGCTTTAGAGTTGGCTATTGTACGCCTGCTGGCTGGCTCCAGTGTTACACAAGAGCCAGCTAGCAGGCGTAGTGCGTGCACGTCTTTTGATTGGATTACCAATATTGAGAGGCAGGTCCTATATGGGCAGGTATATGCAAACCTCAGAACTAGGAAACTGAATTTGATAATCTAATTAATTTGCGCACTACTAAGCAGTTTTTTAACCCACAATGGCAGAAGGAGGAGAAGATATCGATTTGGTCGAGGATATAATTATAACGCCATTCTCAAGACAAACTTTTCAAGAAAAGTTAGATATTGTCTGGAGAGGTCGCCCGACGCTACAAAGCCTGTCACAGGCGGGAAAGGGGTTCGGTTGCCACTTTCAAAGTTCCAACTACGAGCGCTATCAATGGCTCACAGGCTCCGAGAAGCACTGCAAACTGTACTGATAGATTTGGTGTTTGGAGCCACACTGGCTTTGCAAACTTGAGTTGTCTAACCAAGGCAGCAATGAGACACGGCTGGGCACTTACAAACAATGGTGCTTTTGAAAACTTTTGGGGACACCGGAGTGGATCTACAGCTCAACGAACAAGCGCGCAGGGCAATGGGAGCTGCACAATGAAAAGGTATTGTACTCTTCCCCTGCAATTCTATGAATAAAAATGTCAATTTCAAGGTGACGCAACGCCTGGTTTTATACTGCGTTTCTGTCTAAATGTATAGTGTCTAGAGCCATGGCATCATAATGATGGTAATAAGAGGTGGATTAATTCGGGTTGAACTGTGTAGGACCTCACTGAAGGCCCAGCCCCCAGGCCCACGGCACGCCACTGCTATTCACCCATGACTGCGTGGCCAAGCACGCCTCAAACTAGATCATCAAGTTTGCAGACGACACAACAGTAGTAGGCTTGATCACCAACAACGACGAGACAGCCTATAGGGAGGAGGTGAGGGCACTCGGAGTGTGGTGTCAGGAAAACAACCTCTCACTCAAAGTCAACAAAACAAAGGAGATGATCGTGGACTTCAGCAAACAGCAGAGGGAGCACCCCCCTATCCACATCGACGGGACAGCAGTGGAGAAGGTGGAAAGTTTTAAATTCCTCAGCGTACACATCATGGACAAACTGACAGTGTGGTGAAAAAGACGCAACAGCGCCACTTCAAGCTTAGGAGGCTAAAGACATTTGGCTTGTCATCTAAAACCCTCACAAACCTTTACAGATGCACAATTGAGAGTATCCTGTCGGGCTGTATCACCACCTGGTACGGCAACTGCACCGCCCACAACCACAGGGCTCTCCAGAGGGTAGTGAGGTCTGCACAACGCATCACTGGGGGCAAACTACCTGCCCTCCAGGACACCTACAGCACCCGATGCCACAGGAAGGCCAAAAAGATAATCAAGGACAACAACCACCCACGCCACTGCCTTTTCACCCCGCTACCATCCAGAAGGTGAGGTCAGTACAGGTGCATCAAAGCTGGGACCGAGAGACTAAAAAACTGCTTCTATCTCAAGGCAATCAGACTGTGTTAAACAGCCATCACTAACACAGAGGCTGCTGCCTACATACAGACTTGACATCATTGGCCAATCTAACAAATGGATCACTAGTCACTTTATTAATGCCACTTTAATAATGATGTTTACATTATATGCATTACTCATCTCATATGTATATACTGTATTTTATAATGTCATTTGCATCTTGCCTATGCCACTCGGTCATTGCTCATCCATATATTTAAATGTACATATTCTTATTTATTTATTTATTTTACCTTTATTTAACTCGGCAAGTCAGTTAAGAACAAATTCTTATTTTCAATGACAGCGTAGGAACAGTGGGTTAACTGCCTTGTTCAGGGGCAGAACAACAGATTTGTACGTTGTCAGCTCGGGGATTTGAACTTGCAACCTTTCGTTTACTAGTCCAACGCTCTAACCACTGCTTAGATTTGTGTGTATTAGGTAGTTGTTGTGGAATTGTTCGATTACTTGTTAATATTGCTGCACTGTCGGAACTAGAAGCACAAGCATTTCGCTACACTCACAATAGCATCTGCATGTGACCAATAAGATTTGATTTGATTTGATTTTAGACTAGAAGTAACATAGTGGATGAAGATCCGGGACACTCAAATTAGTACAGCATATGTTTCGTTTGGCATGGTTACAGTACATAAGATGGAAGGTTACTAAATGCAAAAACAAAAGGAGGTTGGTTGGTCACGGTGGATGGGTCTAGCAGCCCAAATGCTGCGTGTTTTACTCTCATCACAGACAAATGTAGCATTTTAACTAATTAACAACTTTGCAACTAATTACTTCTTTTTCACTACTTTGCAACTACTTAGCATGTTAGCTAACCCTTCCCCTAACCTTAACTCCTAACCCCTAATCCCTCACCAAGCTAATGTTAGCCACCTAGCTAAAGTTAACATTAGCGTTAGGCACCTACTTAGCTAACATATCCTATGAATAACATATCCTATGATAACATATCCTATAACATATCCTATCCTATGTCCAGGTCGCAGTTGCAAATGAAAACTTGTTCTCAACTCGCCTACCTGGTTAAATAAAGGTGAAAAAAAATAATGAATTGTAATTCATAACATATCATTCAAAATGGATAATGGACATACTAAACAAAACTTATCATACTAATTTGAGTGATTTTTGTTGACCCCGTCTTTCATCCACAGGAGGTTGGCGGCACCTTAATTGGGGAGGATGGGCTTGTGGAAATGGCTGGAGCTGAATAGGTGGAAAGGTATTAATTGTCATCCACAGGAGGTTGGCGGCACCTTAATTGGGGAGGATGGGCTTGTGGAAATGGCTGGAGCTGAATAGGTGGAAAGGTATTAACAACATTAAACAAAAGTTTACCATGTTTGAAGCCATTCCATTTATTCCATTCCAGCCATTATTACTAGCCTCAGCAGCCTCCACTGTTTCCATCTACCCCTGAGTCCAGGGTGCAAACTGATTCACTATGCTATGCTATCATCTCACACGTAGACTATGCACTAACGCAGCACATTCGTCCAAATTACAAGGCAAGATTGCATACAACCATACACAGTAAACACACATGCCCCCCATCCTCTCCCTCTCTCTCTCTCTCTCTCTCTCTCTCTCTCTCTCTCTCTCACACACACACACACACACACACACACACACACACACACACACACACACACACACACACACACACACACACACACACACACACACACACACACACACACACACACACACACACACACACACACACACACACACACACTCATGTCAGGTCTTTCCAGCCACGGAACAGAATGACACTCACATGTGCTCCGCAGACAGTGGCGAGGTGCGCCTCCGTTTTGCTTGGAGAAGCAGAAAACAATAAGAGCCAGGAGAATGGCAGGACCGGAGGGGAGGAGAGAGAGGACGAGAGGGGGAGGGAGGGGAGAAATGCGGAGGGGGGGTGGGTGCAATAAGAGGGTTGAGTGGTTCTAGTAAATATTTATATTGCATTATGATAGCCAAAGCGTGAGAGTGAAAGAGAGAGAGGCAGAGAGGGAGAGTTATAGAGCGACCACCCCTTTATTAATATTATTCCACACCGCTAAGTTTAGCATTCAACACGTGTCGCCAGTGATGGAGAGAGAGAGAGTGAGGGAGGGATAGAGAGAGAGGTTGATGGTTGCTAGGTGACCGGGCGCATATACTGAATTTTAACAAAAGAACAGGGAAAGAGAGAGAGAGCGAAAGAGAGAGAGGGGAGAGAGGGAGGGAGAGAGGTAGAGAGAGATCTGAAAATTGAATACATGTAGAATATATATTCAGATATATATTTTCAGGGGGGAAACACGCAAACGGATACCTCAAAAGGGAAGGATGTGAAAAGAATGGAGGGACGAAGGGAGCGAGGGGGGAAAGGCTCATGAAAAACAGTAAGTGCATGTATTTTTATGAATTTAAGGTGCGGAGGTATTTTGTTTTTTTCTGTCTCCTAGTTAGAATCATTGTGGTTAGCGGAGAGAAAGCCTGCTACGCGTCATTGAGACGGGAATAGGGGTGCGGGTGTCGGCATCTGTAGAGCCGCTCATGATGGAAAGATGGATGGAGAGGGGGAAACGGCCGGCGCGCGGGGCTTTGACCCCTCTGTCATTGCTGCGTGTGAACACTCACGAGCTCTTATACCCCTCAACGCATAGCCTATCTTGCATATTCGTAGGTTATATAGATACCATATGAAAAACCTCCACATTCAGACACACGCACACACACATACTTGTTCAGCAGTTTTCTGGTACTTGCACGAATGCCTGCGGATTTATCAATTGAAGTGGTCATATCTATTGATGTTCATTTTGCAAGGTATGCTTAGGCTACTGTGTATGTCTGCTGTGTTTGTGTGTGTTGTGTGTGTGTGTACCCACCGTCTTTATCTTAGCTACAGCTTTCAGTAAGATTACCGATCAATCTTCACTCAATCTATTTATATCTATGCACGGCATGCTAGGATGGATAATACGTTAAGACCACTGCATGCTGAGGTACAGCACGCTAGGATGGAGAATACGTTAAGACCACTGCATGCCGAGGTACAGCACGCTAGGATGGAGAATACGTTAAGACCACTGCATGCCGAGGTACAGCACGCTAGGATGGAGAATACGTTAAGACCACTGCATGCCGAGGTACAGCACGCTAGGATGGAGAATACGTTAAGACCACTGCATGCCGAGGTACAGCACGCTAGGATGGAGAATACGTTAAGACCACTGCATGCTGAGGTACAGCACGCTAGGATGGAGAATACGTTAAGACCACTGCATGCTGAGGTACAGCAGGCTAGGATGGAGAATACGTTAAGACCACTGCATGCTGAGGTACAGCACGCTAGGATGGATAATACGTTAAGACCACTGCATGCTGAGGTACAGCACGCTAGGATGGAGAATACGTTAAGACCACTGCATGCCGAGGTACAGCACGCTAGGATGGAGAATACGTTAAGACCACTGCATGCCGAGGTACAGCACGCTAGGATGGAGAATACGTTAAGACCACTGCATGCCGAGGTACAGCACGCTAGGATGGAGAATACGTTAAGACCACTGCATGCCGAGGTACAGCACGCTAGGATGGAGAATACGTTAAGACCACTGCATGCCGAGGTACAGCACGCTAGGATGGAGAATACGTTAAGACCACTGCATGCTGAGGTACAGCACGCTAGGATGGAGAATACGTTAAGACCACTGCATGCTGAGGTACAGCACGCTAGGATGGAGAATACGTTAAGACCACTGCATGCCGAGGTACAGCACGCTAGGATGGAGAATACGTTAAGACCACTGCATGCCGAGGTACAGCACGCTAGGATGGATAATCCGTTAAGACCACTGCATGCTGAGGTACAGCACGCTAGGATGGAGAATACGTTAAGACCACTGCATGCTGAGGTACAGCAGGCTAGGATGGAGAATACGTTAAGACCACTGCATGCTGAGGTACAGCACGCTAGGATGGAGAATACGTTAAGACCACTGCATGCCGAGGTACAGCACGCTAGGATGGAGAATACGTTAAGACCACTGCATGCCGAGGTACAGGACGCTAGGATGGAGAATACGTTAAGAACACTGCATGCCGAGGTACAGGACGCTAGGATGGAGAATACGTTAAGACCACTGCATGCTGAGGTACAGCACGCTAGGATGGAGAATACGTTAAGACCACTGCATGCCGAGGTACAGGACGCTAGGATGGAGAATACGTTAAGAACACTGCATGCCGAGGTACAGGACGCTAGGATGGAGAATACGTTAAGACCACTGCATGCCGAGGTACAGCACGCTAGGATGGAGAATACGTTAAGACCACTGCATGCCGAGGTACAGCACGCTAGGATGGGGAATACGTTAAGACCACTGCATGCCGAGGTACAGGACGCTAGGATGGAGAATACGATAAGACCACTGCATGCCGAGGTACAGCACGCTAGGATGGAGAATACGTTAAGACCACTGCATGCTGAGGTACAGGACGCTAGGATGGAGAATACGATAAGACCACTGCATGCTGAGGTACAGCAGGCTAGGATGGAGAATACGTTAAGACCACTGCATGCCGAGGTACAGCACGCTAGGATGGAGAATACGTTAAGACCACTGCATGCCGAGGTAGAGCTGGCTAGGATGGAGAATACGTTAAGACCACTGCATGCCGAGGTACAGCACGCTAGGATGGAGAATACGTTAAGACCACTGCATGCCGAGGTACAGCACGCTAGGATGGAGAATACGTTAAGACCACTGCATGCCGAGGTACAGCACGCTAGGATGGAGAATACGTTAAGACCACTGCATGCCGAGGTACAGGACGCTAGGATGGAGAATACGTTAAGACCACTGCATGCCGAGGTACAGCACGCTAGGATGGAGAATACGTTAAGACCACTGCATGCCGAGGTACAGCACGCTAGGATGGGGAATACGTTAAGACCACTGCATGCTGAGGTACAGCACGCTAGGATGGGGAATACGTTAAGACCACTGCATGCTGAGGTACAGCACGCTAGGATGGAGAATACGTTAAGACCACTGCATGCCGAGGTACAGCACGCTAGGATGGAGAATACGTTAAGACCACTGCATGCCGAGGTACAGCAGGCTAGGATGGAGAATACGTTAAGACCACTGCATGCTGAGGTACAGGACGCTAGGATGGAGAATACGTTAAGAACACTGCATGCCGAGGTACAGGACGCTAGGATGGAGAATACGTTAAGACCACTGCATGCTGAGGTACAGCACGCTAGGATGGAGAATACGTTAAGACCACTGCATGCCGAGGTACAGGACGCTAGGATGGAGAATACGTTAAGAACACTGCATGCCGAGGTACAGGACGCTAGGATGGAGAATACGTTAAGACCACTGCATGCCGAGGTACAGCACGCTAGGATGGAGAATACGTTAAGACCACTGCATGCCGAGGTACAGCACGCTAGGATGGGGAATACGTTAAGACCACTGCATGCCGAGGTACAGCACGCTAGGATGGAGAATACGTTAAGACCACTGCATGCCGAGGTACAGGACGCTAGGATGGAGAATACGTTAAGACCACTGCATGCCGAGGTACAGGACGCTAGGATGGAGAATACGTTAAGACCACTGCATGCCGAGGTACAGGACGCTAGGATGGAGAATACGATAAGACCACTGCATGCTGAGGTACAGCAGGCTAGGATGGAGAATACGTTAAGACCACTGCATGCCGAGGTACAGCACGCTAGGATGGAGAATACGTTAAGACCACTGCATGCCGAGGTAGAGCTGGCTAGGATGGAGAATACGTTAAGACCACTGCATGCCGAGGTACAGCACGCTAGGATGGAGAATACGTTAAGACCACTGCATGCCGAGGTACAGCACGCTAGGATGGAGAATACGTTAAGACCACTGCATGCCGAGGTACAGCACGCTAGGATGGAGAATACGTTAAGACCACTGCATGCCGAGGTACAGGACGCTAGGATGGAGAATACGTTAAGAACACTGCATGCCGAGGTACAGCACGCTAGGATGGAGAATACGTTAAGACCACTGCATGCCGAGGTACAGCACGCTAGGATGGAGAATACGTTAAGACCACTGCATGCCGAGGTACAGGACGCTAGGATGGAGAATACGTTAAGACCACTGCATGCTGAGGTACAGCACGCTAGGATGGAGAATACGTTAAGAACACTGCATGCCGAGGTACAGCACGCTAGGATGTGGAATACGTTAAGACCACTGCATGCCGAGGTACAGCACGCTAGGATGGAGAATACGTTAAGACCACTGCATGCCGAGGTACAGGACGCTAGGATGGAGAATACGATAAGACCACTGCATGCCGAGGTACAGCACGCTAGGATGGAGAATACGTTAAGACCACTGCATGCCGAGGTACAGCACGCTAGGATGGAGAATACGTTAAGACCACTGCATGCCGAGGTACAGCACGCTAGGATGGAGAATACGTTAAGACCACTGCATGCCGAGGTACAGCACGCTAGGATGGAGAATACGTTAAGACCACTGCATGCCGAGGTACAGCACGCTAGGATGGAGAATACGTTAAGACCACTGCATGCCGAGGTACAGCACGCTAGGATGGAGAATACGTTAAGACCACTGCATGCCGAGGTACAGCACGCTAGGATGGAGAATACGTTAAGACCACTGCATGCCGAGGTACAGCACGCTAGGATGGAGAATACGTTAAGACCACTGCATGCCGAGGTACAGCACGCTAGGATGGAGAATACGTTAAGACCACTGCATGCCGAGGTACAGGACGCTAGGATGGATAATACGTTAAGACCACTGCATGCCGAGGTACAGCACGCTAGGATGGAGAATACGTTAAGACCACTGCATGCCGAGGTACAGCACGCTAGGATGGAGAATACGTTAAGACCACTGCATGCCGAGGTACAGCACGCTAGGATGGAGAATACGTTAAGACCACTGCATGCCGAGGTACAGCACGCTAGGATGGAGAATACGTTAAGACCACTGCATGCCGAGGTACAGGACGCTAGGATGGAGAATACGTTAAGACCACTGCATGCCGAGGTACAGGACGCTAGGATGGAGAATACGTTAAGACCACTGCATGCCGAGGTACAGGACGCTAGGATGGATAATACGTTAAGACCACTGCATGCCGAGGTACAGCACGCTAGGATGGAGAATACGTTAAGACCACTGCATGCCGAGGTACAGGACGCTAGGATGGAGAATACGTTAAGACCACTGCATGCCGAGGTACAGCACGCTAGGATGGAGAATACGTTAAGACCACTGCATGCTGAGGTACAGCACGCTAGGATGGGGAATACGTTAAGACCACTGCATGCCGAGGTACAGCACGCTAGGATGGAGAATACGTTAAGACCACTGCATGCCGAGGTACAGGACGCTAGGATGGAGAATACGTTAAGACCACTGCATGCCGAGGTACAGGACGCTAGGATGGAGAATACGTTAAGAACACTGCATGCCGAGGTACAGGACGCTAGGATGGAGAATACGTTAAGACCACTGCATGCCGAGGTACAGGACGCTAGGATGGAGAATACGTTAAGAACACTGCATGCCGAGGTACAGGACGCTAGGATGGAGAATACGTTAAGACCACTGCATGCCGAGGTACAGGACGCTAGGATGGAGAATACGTTAAGACCACTGCATGCCGAGGTACAGCACGCTAGGATGGAGAATACGTTAAGACCACTGCATGCCGAGGTACAGGACGCTAGGATGGAGAATACGTTAAGACCACTGCATGCCGAGGTACAGTAGTGGCACAACACCTGTCATTCTCCTTATTTTCGCCAATGTATTTCTATTCAAACACTGTTACTTGACTAAATTACCAACGGCAGTGGAATTATTATGTTTTTTAGCTGAGAGTGTGAGCTCAGTTGTTGTCTTGGTAGATTTGTAAATTTACATCTTCGTGTTCTATCCTTTTTGCTCCATAAATAACTTTGGTTCCTAGCATGACTTTATTAATGGACTATAGCTAAGGTAAACATAAATGAAGGCCCAAATTTAAGGCCAGAACCGGAAACTATAGCTGAAGCTCTGTAGCCAGAGTGGCGAGAGAGTATCTGACCTGTATGAGAGATGGTGTTGCATATCACAGATGTGCTGCAGTGTTTCTGGTTGCCATATCAATCTCAAACTCATTGGGATGCGCTGTTCAAGTGTTGCATTATGTTGATGGAAAACAGCGTTTTCACTATAGGCCTACATTCACGTGTGTTTATTTGTAGTCGTCTAGATGCTGGTTCTGATAAGAGCAGTTTCCACTTATTTAGATAGTCAAGCTGGTATCCATTCCCATGTACTATGTTATCATTATTCCTTTATGTTATGTTTTTGCAACTTAAACTTGGCGTACATGCCCATCTGCATAACACACACACACACACGCACGCACGCACGCACGCACGCACGCACGCACGCACGCACGCACGCACACACACACACACACACACACACACACACACACACACACACACACACACACACACACACACACACACACACACACACACACACACACACACACACACACACACACACACACACACACAGAGGAAAGAGCCCAATCCCCCCTCCACAGACACACTGCAGCAGCAGAGGAATGCATGTGTTGGGGTAATGCCTTCAGTGTCAATACATCGCCCTCTCTACTGTTCTATCATACTGTTGCCCACAGAGCTCTACTGTATCAGCTGTGAATATGGGAACAGGGGGAGGAGGAGAGAGGGAGAGAGGATTGGGGAATAGAGGTGAAGTGAGGAGAGAGAGACAGAATGTAAATAAAGGTGGAGGTGAGGATGGGAAAAGAAAGCAAAGAGAGGGAGAGGGGAAGAGAAGGTAGAGGAGGAGAGTCAGAGGGAGAGGGGAAGAGAAGGTAGAGGAGGAGAGTCAGAGGGAGAGGGGAAGAGAAGGTAGAGGAGGAGAGTCAGAGGGAGAGGGGAAGAGAAGGTAGAGGAGGAGTCAGAGGGAGAGGGGAAGAGAAGGTAGAGGAGGAGAGTCAGAGGGAGAGGGGAAGAGAAGGTAGAGGAGGAGAGTCAGAGGGAGAGGGGAAGAGAAGGTAGAGGAGGAGAGTCAGAGGGAGAGGGGAAGAGAAGGTAGAGGAGGAGAGTCAGAGGGAGAGGGGAAGAGAAGGTAGAGGAGGAGAGTCAGAGGGAGAGGGGAAGAGAAGGTAGAGGAGGAGTCAGAGGGAGAGGGGAAGAGAAGGTAGAGGAGGAGTCAGAGGGAGAGGGGAAGAGAAGGTAGAGGAGGAGAGTCAGAGGGAGAGGGGTAGAGAAGGTAGAGGAGGAGAGTCAGAGGGGGAGGGGTCAGCTGGAAATGAATATCCAAGAGGGGACATAGTTGGAGGGGGCGAGAGGAGAGATGAGAGGAATTGAGTCAACGTTTGTCTGCTTTTTTCTCCCTCTCCGCTCTTCATCAATTTCACCTCATTGATTCTCCTACTTTTTCACAGAACACCTTAAAGCTCTTCTCTATCCTTCCCTTTGCGTCTCTCTTTTCTTCCTCCAATCCCCCTGTTTCTTCTCCCTGCAATCCCTTCCATTTCTTCTTCCTCACCCCAGCAACCTGTCTCCCTCCTCTAATCCCACATCACACCTTCCCCTCTTTCTCCTTTCCTTTCATCCATCCCTTTTATACAATATTAGAGAGACTAACCCAAATCCCACCCACCCAAACCACCCAACATTCCACTCCCTGTTCTTTTTAATACCATTAATTAAGGTAAAGCTCGTTAACATAGAACATCAATTAGTCTTTAACGAGATCAGAGACTGGTGTTTTGGAGCGATTGCAGTACTCCCCTCTCCCCATGCTCTCTTGTGGATTGGCTTGGCCACTATTGATAAACAGCATGCTAATTGACTTTAGTCCACAGTGGTAGGTCTGGGCCAGGGATAGCACACTGTACTCTACTGTATTGTACTGTACTGTAGTATACGGTTGGGCTGGCTGCACGGTTCATACACACTGACAGATACATGCAAGGACAAACAAGGAGCCAGGATGGATGGACACCACATACACAATACAGACCGACAGACGTGTAGACAGAGCACACAGCTGCACAAGGCTAAACAGAGTACATAGACACGCACGCACGCACACACACACACACACACACACAGACCCAGCAGGTGGGGTTTGGTGTTGAGAGTTGGCCTCAAGCATGGCTGCACATGACTGCATGTTTTGTGCGGTGCAGCAATGTGGTGTGGTCCCTTATGATGATAGATGGGGCAGGAAATGACAGCATAAGTGGTTATTAAAAAGAGGAAATGGAGTCATTTCTAAAAGCGATGTTACCCTGTGTCTGCAGCCCGTGCCGTGTGTCACCCTCCACTGTGTCATTGCTCCAGCTCAGACACACTCCCAGGGACAGGATCTCTGGCCACTTTCACTAAACCCTCACTACTGGCTCCATGCCTCAGGGCTTGACAATGGAAATGCAGTGGACTGAGTGGCAGCAATCTTTGTGATCAACCCCATATTCAGATTCAGTGAAGCTAGAACCAGGGGCCAGTGGGAATATTCACTGTCATTTATCAGTCTTGTGGAAAGATTTGCTCAGTATTTGAACCAGTTGTAAAGTTTGTAAGGGGGTTAAAACACCAACAAACAAAGGGAAAAACTGATGTTCATCATTCCATCTTCATTTACACTTAACCTGATGACCTCGTCCTTCTCAGAACCTCATGGTTCTAACGACCGTGTTGAATTCTCTCTGTCACAAACAGGTGCAAATGCTTAATAATCCAAATCCATAAATACTATAGTGTCATTATCCCCAGAACAAAGAGCACCTTTTCCTTTTCCAGAGTAAATGAACAACAAAAGGAGAGGAAAAGGCTGAGTAAAGGAGGGGAAGAACAGGCAGAGTAAAGGAGGGGAAGAACAGGCTGAGTAAAGGAGGGGAAGAACAGGCAGAGTAAAGGAGGGGAAGAACAGGCTGAGTAAAGGAGGGGAAGAACAGGCAGAGTAAAGGAGGGGAAGAACAGGCAGAGTAAAGGAGGGGAAGAACAGGCAGAGTAAAGGAGGGGAAGAACAGGCAGAGTAAAGGAGGGGAAGAACAGGCAGAGTAAAGGAGGGGGAAGAACAGGCAGAGTAAAGGAGGGGAAGAACAGGCTGAGTAAAGGAGGGGAAGAACAGGCAGAGTAAAGGAGGGGAAGAACAGGCAGAGTAAAGGAGGGGAAGAACAGGCAGAGTAAAGGAGGGGAAGAACAGGCAGAGTAAAGGAGGGGAAGAACAGGCAGAGTAAAGGAGGGGAAGAACAGGCAGAGTAAAGGAGGGGAAGAACAGGCAGAGTAAAGGAGGGGAAGAACAGGCTGAGTAAAGGAGGGGAAGAACAGGCAGAGTAAAGGAGGGGAAGAACAGGCAGAGTAAAGGAGGGGAAGAACAGGCAGAGTAAAGGAGGGGAAGAACAGGCAGAGTAAAGGAGGGGAAGAACAGGCAGAGTAAAGGAGGGGAAGAACAGGCAGAGTAAAGGAGGGGAAGAACAGGCAGAGTAAAGGAGGGGAAGAACAGGCAGAGTAAAGGAGGGGAAGAACAGGCAGAGTAAAGGAGGGGAAGAACAGGCAGAGTAAAGGAGGGGAAGAACAGGCAGAGTAAAGGAGGGGAAGAACAGGCAGAGTAAAGGAGGGGAAGAACAGGCAGAGTAAAGGAGGGGAAGAACAGGCAGAGTAAAGGAGGGGAAGAACAGGCAGAGTAAAGGAGGGGAAGAACAGGCAGAGTAAAGGAGGGGAAGAACAGGCAGAGTAAAGGAGGGGAAGAACAGGCAGAGTAAAGGAGGGGAAGAACAGGCAGAGTAAAGGAGGGGAAGAACAGGCAGAGTAAAGGAGGGGAAGAACAGGCAGAGTAAAGGAGGGGATGAACAGGCAGAGTAAAGGAGGGGAAGAACAGGCAGAGTAAAGGAGGGGAAGAACAGGCAGAGTAAAGGAGGGGAAGAACAGGCAGAGTAAAGGAGGGGAAGAACAGGCAGAGTAAAGGAGGGGAAGAACAGGCAGAGTAAAGGAGGGGAAGAACAGGCAGAGTAAAGGAGGGGAAGAACAGGCAGAGTAAAGGAGGAGATGAACAGGCTGAGTAAAGGAGGGGAAGAACAGGCAGAGTAAAGGAGGGGAAGAACAGGCAGAGTAAAGGAGGGGAAGAACAGGCTGAGTAAAGGAGGGGAAGAACAGGCTGAGTAAAGGAGGGGAAGAACAGGCAGAGTAAAGGAGGAGATGAACAGGCTGAGTAAAGGAGGGGAAGAACAGGCAGAGTAAAGGAGGGGAAGAACAGGCAGAGTAAAGGAGGGGAAGAACAGGCAGAGTAAAGGAGGAGATGAACAGGCAGAGTAAAGGAGGGGAAGAACAGGCAGAGTAAAGGAGGGGAAGAACAGGCAGAGTAAAGGAGGGGAAGAACAGGCTGAGTAAAGGAGGGGAAGAACAGGCAGAGTAAAGGAGGAGATGAACAGGCTGAGTAAAGGAGGGGAAGAACAGGCAGAGTAAAGGAGGGGAAGAACAGGCAGAGTAAAGGAGGGGAAGAACAGGCAGAGTAAAGGAGGGGAAGAACAGGCAGAGTAAAGGAGGGGAAGAACAGGCAGAGTAAAGGAGGGGAAGAACAGGCAGAGTAAAGGAGGGGAAGAACAGGCAGAGTAAAGGAGGGGAAGAACAGGCAGAGTAAAGGAGGGGAAGAACAGGCTGAGTAAAGGAGGGGAAGAACAGGCAGAGTAAAGGAGGGGAAGAACAGGCAGAGTAAAGGAGGGGAAGAACAGGCAGAGTAAAGGAGGAGATGAACAGGCAGAGTAAAGGAGGGGAAGAACAGGCAGAGTAAAGGAGGGGAAGAACAGGCAGAGTAAAGGAGGGGAAGAACAGGCAGAGTAAAGGAGGGGAAGAACAGGCAGAGTAAAGGAGGGGAAGAACAGGCAGAGTAAAGGAGGGGAAGAACAGGCAGAGTAAAGGAGGAGATGAACAGGCAGAGTAAAGGAGGGGAAGAACAGGCTGAGTAAAGGAGGGGAAGAACAGGCAGAGTAAAGGAGGGGAAGAACAGGCAGAGTAAAGGAGGGGAAGAACAGGCAGAGTAAAAGGAGGGGATGAACAGGCAGAGTAAAGGAGGGGATGAACAGGCAGAGTAAAGGAGGGGAAGAACAGGCAGAGTAAAGGAGGGGATGAACAGGCAGAGTAAAGGAGGGGATGAACAGGCAGAGTAAAGGAGGGGAAGAACAGGCAGAGTAAAGGAGGGGAAGAACAGGCAGAGTAAAGGAGGGGATGAACAGGCAGAGTAAAGGAGGGGAAGAACAGGCAGAGTAAAGGAGGGGATGAACAGGCAGAGTAAAGGAGGGGAAGAACAGGCAGAGTAAAGGAGGGGATGAACAGGCAGAGTAAAGGAGGGGATGAACAGGCAGAGTAAAGGAGGGGAAGAACAGGCAGAGTAAAGGAGGGGATGAACAGGCAGAGTAAAGGAGGGGATGAACAGGCAGAGTAAAGGAGGGGATGAACAGGCAGAGTAAAGGAGGGGATGAACAGGCAGAGTAAAGGAGGGGATGAACAGGCAGAGTAAAGGAGGGGAAGAACAGGCAGAGTAAAGGAGGGGATGAACAGGCAGAGTAAAGGAGGGGATGAACAGGCAGAGTAAAGGAGGGGAAGAACAGGCAGAGTAAAGGAGGGGATGAACAGGCAGAGTAAAGGAGGGGATGAACAGGCAGAGTAAAGGAGGGGATGAACAGGCAGAGTAAAGGAGGGGATGAACAGGCAGAGTAAAGGAGGGGAAGAACAGGCAGAGTAAAGGAGGGGATGAACAGGCAGAGTAAAGGAGGGGATGAACAGGCAGAGTAAAGGAGGGGAAGAACAGGCAGAGTAAAGGAGGGGAAGAACAGGCAGAATAAAGGAGGGGAAGAACAGGCAGAGTAAAGAAGGGGAAGAACAGGCAGAGTAAAGGAGGGGATGAACAGGCTGAGTAAAGGAGGGGAAGAACAGGCAGAGTAAAGGAGGGGATCAGTTGCAGTTGCAGTAGCAGTAGCAGTAGCAGTAGCAGTATCAGTAGCAGTAGCAGTAGCAGTAGCAGTAGCTAATTCTCATCACATTGATGGGGTGTGAGAAATGCACAGTCCATGACAGCTCCTTCAACGACCGGCAGACCTGGAGACCCTGAGGATACAGATGAGGGTGGATCTCACCTCAGCTCTATCTCCTACTGGCTGCTCCTACTGGCTGCTCTGACCTCATGAAGACCAGTCATCACCTCTTGGACGTTGGCTGTGAGAAATAGACAAATGTGTATGTGCGTTTGTATGTGTTATCCTGTAGGGCTGGGAATTGCCAGGGACCTCACGATACAATATTATCACGATACTTATTGTCAAAACAATACGATATATCGTCCAAAAAGAATATCCCAACATGTAAGTATCAATGTTTTCCCCCATCGCTATTGGTCAGTGTGAGAGTGTCCTTTTGTTGAAGGCAGGTCATCATCACTTGGACTTTCGGCGTGAGAAATACACGTGTGTATGTGTGTTAGTCAGTGTGTGTGAGAGTGTGTACATACGCTGAAGGAGTTACTGGATAAAGGCATTTCATCACTTGGTATGTGTGTGTTAGTCAGTGTGTGTGAGAGTGTGTACATACGCTGAAGGAGTTACTGGATAAAGGCATTTCATCACTTGGTATGTGTGTGTTAGTCAGTGTGTGTGAGAGTGTGTACATACGCTGAAGGAGTTACTGGATAAAGGCATTTCATCACTTGGTATGTGTGTGTTAGTCAGTGTGTGTGAATCTTTGTGGAAGGTAACATGTAGCAAACTTCACAGGTTCATCAGCCTCCACCTCTAGTGTTCAGATCGTAGATTTTACAGTTTGAAAAACACTTTGGGGTTCTAACGTTCCTCTCTCAGCTCCTACGTCTCAGATTTAATCAGTCCCCCCAAACCCCAGGAAAGTGGGTTTGTCTCTGTCTCTCACTTCCTCCAGGTCTTCTCCCCTAGGTGGCGCTCTATCTGCTTATTTAAATGTTTTTATTTTACCTTTATTTGAACAAGGAGTTATGCTGAGACCATGGTCTCTTTCACAGAATAGCCCTGCATTCACATCAATACACATCACTATACACATCAATATTCACATCAATACACATCACTATACACATCAATATTCACATCAATACACATCACTATACGCTATACACATCACTATACACATCAATATTCACATCAATACACGAGACGCAAAACAAAATCATAGAAAACAAACACATTCTTAAAATAAAGTAAAAATGTCCTCAATCAGCTTTTTGAATTGACCTGGAGGCACCAATTCCTCCATCTTCAGAGAGCCTTAACGTTGCAAAAAACCTAAAAGCAGATTTACCTAACTCAGTGGAGATCGACATGATCTCCAGAGTTATCCATCCCTGACAGGTGTGTTTCCCCAGCCAAGGTGTTCTGCAGCCGTTTGTAGGCAGACAGGAGTGTTTCCGGCACTCCCAGTAGTGAGCGGAGGCAGTGCCAGATATGGTGTGAACGCAGCCCTAGTCTCATCGCGAACCAGGCTTCCCTAAAATGGGAGGCGTGACAACAACTTCATTCTGGTAGTATGGTGCAGCGAGACTAATGCAGCCCCAACCTGAGCCACACGTTCTTATGCAGCGTTAGATTCTCTCCCTCCCCAGCTGTAGAGGGAATAGGCATCCTACCTTACACACAGTACAGGCCACTCCTGAGGAGTGACACCTGTACTACAGTGCATAGCTCCATGCAGTTCCAACGCAGATACATATACACCCTGTCCTGTTTATAATGCTGTGTGTTCTCTTCACATGCATGCAGTTCCAACGCAGATACATATACACCCTGTCCTGTTTATAATGCTGTGTGTTCTCTTCACATGCATGGCAGTTCCAACGCAGATACATATACACCCTGTCCTGTTTATAATGCTGTGTGTTCTCTTCACATGCATGCAGTTCCAACGCAGATACATATACACCCTGTCCTGTTTATAATGCTGTGTGTTCTCTTCACATGCATGCAGTTCCAACGCAGATACATATACACCCTGTCCTGTTTATAATGCTGTGTGTTCTCTTCACATGCATGGCAGTTCCAACGCAGATACATATACACCCTGTCCTGTTTATAATGCTGTGTGTTCTCTTCACATGCATGCAGTTCCAACGCAGATACATATACACCCTGTCCTGTTTATAATGCTGTGTGTTCTCTTCACATGCATGCAGTTCCAACGCAGATACATATACACCCTGTCCTGTTTATAATGCTGTGTGTTCTCTTCACATGCATGCAGTTCCAACGCAGATACATATACACCCTGTCCTGTTTATAATGCTGTGTGTTCTCTTCACATGCATGCAGTTCCAACGCAGATACATATACACCCTGTCCTGTTTATAATGCTGTGTGTTCTCTTCACATGCATGGCAGTTCCAAGACAAAATATATCAACAAGAGAGTCGACTGTATACTGTTATAGAATCACATGAGGATGCCAGATAGTACTGGTATCATTCAACGTGATGATGTTGTCTGCATGTCATACAGTATACATATGGATGCCAATTACCGACCACAAGGGATGTTAGGTCACCCGTGTTACATGTTTCAACGTCCGTCCACGTCTGAGGACGTTGGGAGAAGACGTGGAAACCGGCCACTAGGGATGTTAGGTCACCCGTGTTACATGTTTCAACGTCCGTCCACGTCTGAGGACGTTGGGAGAAGATGTGGAAACCGGCCACTAGGGATGTTAGGTCACCCCGTGTTACATGTTTCAACGTCCGTCCACGTCCGTCCACGTCTGAGGACGTTGGGAGAAGACGTGGAAACCGGCCACTAGGGATGTTAGGTCACCCCGTGTTACATGTTTCAACGTCCGTCCACGTCCGTCCACGTCTGAGGACGTTGGGAGAAGACGTGGAAACCGGCCACTAGGGATGTTAGGTCACCCGTGTTACATGTTTCAACGTCCGTCCACGTCCGTCCACATCTGAGGACGTTGGGAGAAGACGTGGAAACCGGCCACTAGGGGCAACAGTGAGTGCTGTTACCTTCAAGCAGGCTTCGGATTTGCTAGGGTGTTGTGGACGGGGATGGCGGATTGACGAAAGCATCTGTCTCTGATTCGAATCCAGCGACACAAAGTTGTTTTTTACATTTCATCCCAAACCTTAAACCTTAACTTAACCATTTAATGCCTAACCAGTTAATGCCTAACCTCAAGATTTCAGAATTAATGCCTGTTCTTAACCTTAAACACTTTGAAATTTGACGTTAAATAAACATGGATGGAAGTCTAATTGTGACGTGAGACTGTGAGAGCTGGTTGACTACATCTACAACCTAGCAGTGTTCCATTCCACTGTTCCAAACTGCAAAATAAAGTTCTGAAACAGTTTGAAACCCCCAAAAGGTACAGTTTTATAGTCCCTTTCTCTTTCTTTTTAAACCTCTGACATATATATATTTTGTTTCATCGGCTTGTCATTCAATTACTTCACCAATCAGTGCTATGGGGCATGCAAACTATAGTTGTTTTAGCCTAGGC
>NC_060191.1:5412998-5455498 GCF_021184085.1 Oncorhynchus gorbuscha
AATGAGCTTTACACAATACCCAGCCTAAATCCCCATTGAGCTTTACAGATACCCAGCCTAAAACCCCAATGAGCTTTACACAATACCCAGCCTAAAACCCCATTGAGCTTTACAGATACCCAGCCTAAACCCCCAAAGAGATTTACAGATACCCAGCCTAAACCCCAAAATAACTATACAGATACCCAGCCTAAACCCCAAAAAGCTTTACAGATACCCAGCCTAAAACACCAAAGAGCTTTACAGATACCCAGCCTAAAACCCCAAAGAGCTTTACAGATACCCAGCCTAAAGCTCCAATGCGCTTTACAGATACCCAGCCTAAAACCCCAATGAGCTTTACAGATACCCAGCCTAAAACCCCAATGAGCTTTACAGATACCCAGCCTAAAACCCCAATGAGCTTTTCAGATACCCAGCCTAAAACCCCAATGAGCTTTACAGATACCCAGCCTAAAACCCCAATGAGCTTTACAGATACCCAGCCTAAAACCCCAAAGAGCTTTACAGATACCCAGCCTAAACCCCCAAAGAGATTTACAGATACCCAGCCTAAACCCCCAAAGAACTATACAGATACCCAGCCTAAACCCCCAAAGAGCTTTACAGATACCCAGCCTAAAACACCAAAGAGCTTTACAGATACCCAGCCTAAAACACCAAAGAGCTTTACAGATACCCAGCCTAAAATCCCAAAGAGCTTTACAGATACCCAGCCTAAAACCCCAATGAGCTTTACAGATACCCAGCCTAAAACCCCAATGAGCTTTACAGATACCCAGCCTAAAACCCCAATGAGCTTTACAGATACCCAGCCTAAAACCCCAATGAGCTTTACACAATACCCAGCCTAAAACCCCAAAGAGCTTTACAGATACCCAGCCTAAACCCCCAAAGAGATTTACATATACCCAGCCTAAACCCCAAAAGAACTATACAGATACCCAGCCTAAACCCCCAAAGAGCTTTACAGATACCCAGCCTAAAACACCAAAGAACTTTACAGATACCCAGCCTAAAATCCCAAAGAGCTTTACAGATACCCAGCCTAAAATCCCAAAGAGCTTTACAGATACCCAGCCTAAAACCCCAATGAGCTTTACAGATACCCAGCCTAAAACGCCAATGAGCTTTACAGATACCCAGCCTAAAACCCCAATGAGCTTTACACAATACCCAGCCTAAAACCCCAAAGAGCTTTACAGATACCCAGCCTAAACCCCCAAAGAGATTTACATATACCCAGCCTAAACCCCAAAAGAACTATACAGATACCCAGCCTAAACCCCCAAAGAGCTTTACAGATACCCAGCCTAAAACCCCAAAGAGCTTTACAGATACCCAGCCTAAAACCCCAAAGTTCAAGCAATGTGGATAGAGAAGCACATTCGCTTCTGCTGGACATGAAGGTCCATTATCAGAATGTAGGTTCATGAACATTTCTGCACATTTTGGATTTGGGACATGTCAACCCAATCCAACCTGACAGAGCTTGAGAGGATCTGCAGAGAAGAATGGGAGAAACTCCCCAAATAAAGGTGTACCAAGCTTGTAACGTCATACCTAAGAAGACTTCAGGCTGTATTAGCTGCCAAATGTGCTTCAACAAAGTCCTGAGTAAAGGGTCTGAATGCTTATGTAAATTTCAGTTTGTTTTTTCAAAACCTGTTTTTGCTTCGTCATTATGGGGTATTGTGTCTCGATTGATGAGGGGGGGAAACGGTTTAATTCATTTTAGAATAAGGCTGTAAATGTAACAAAATGTGGAAAAAGTCAATGGGTCTGAATACTTTCTGAATGCGCTGTATACTCAGACTAGTGAACAGATCAAAGTTAAGATATAATAATAATATAATAATATATGCCATTTAGCAGACGCTTTTATCCAAAGCGACTTACAGTCATGTGTGCATACTTCTACGTATGTTGAATTGGGACAGTGTTCTTTTGTTCTCCAGGGTTGAAGGTCACAGCATGTTGAAAACCTGAGGCTGAGGAATAGAAACAGGTGCTCGTATAAACATATACAGTGCCGGGAAAATGGATTTGACCCTTTCTGATTTTCTCTATGTTTTTTATATTTTTGTTTTTTATATTTTTTATATCTTCAACTACAAGCAAAATGGATACTTGCTCGCTTCTTACATTCAGATAGCTAGGTTCATTAGCCACGTGTTCTATTATTGGATTTGTTATATTGTTTCATTAACAAAGTTATGCAACACCCAATTCCCCTGTGTGAAAAAGTTATACTCAATAAACATATACTGTATTTTACAGAGTCGAGTGTGGAGAGATAAACTATGGAGGAGTGGAGCTACGATATTGAGTTTTATCAGTGAAATGGTGAAACAGCTTAAAACCTATATTATATTATTCATCTTCTTGCCAGAAGAAAACATGCAGTAAAGATCCAGACGTTGGTTTGTATTCCAGAGCAGTTTGTTGTCACATTAAGATCCGTACACCCCAATCTAAAGTGTTCCACATAAACAAGTACCATCACATTGATGTGACTGTCTTAATCTGGTATTTAGCCCACGTCTAATTTACAAATGTAGTGTATTGTATTTCCCTGAGAGGGCCTGCTGTCAGCACAGGTTGATGGATGGCTACGTCGTTTGTCACTTGGATAGCTTGTGAAGGCCATGGGGTCTGTGGCACAGCACAGAGCCGAACAACACAGCTCTTTA
Source organism: Oncorhynchus gorbuscha (assembly GCF_021184085.1). Lineage (NCBI taxonomy): Eukaryota > Metazoa > Chordata > Actinopteri > Salmoniformes > Salmonidae > Oncorhynchus > Oncorhynchus gorbuscha. Next base: position 5,415,692 of record NC_060191.1, read on the forward strand.
CCATAACTGTTTACAGCCGTGCAGTAAACACAACTCTACGGTGTACAGTAGTTCTCCAGGAGTATAGACTGATCAGGGTAGACATTATGTACAATGTGAAAGCAGACTCTTGCTGGTACTGCTCTCACATGACAGAGATAGATAGGAAAGTGTGTGTGTGTGTGTGTGGTGTGTGTGTGTGTGTGTGTGTGTGTGTGTGTGTGTGTGTGTGTGTGTGTGTGTGTGTGTGTGTGTGTGTGTGTGTGTGTGTGTGTGTGTGTGTGTGTGTGTGTGTGTGTGTGTGTGTGTGTGTGAATGAGAGAGAGAGAGAGAGAGAGAGAGAGAGAGAGAGAGAGAGAGAGAGAGAGAGAGAGAGAGAGAGAGAGAGAGAGAGAGAGAGAGAGAGAGAGAGAGAGGGAGAGAGGGAGAGAGGGAGAGAGGGAGAGAGAGAGAGGGGATCTGTTCCATCAGAGAGGACACACTCCAGTGACTGTGATTGAAGTATGGGCCAATTAATACGAGGAGCATTGAGCTGCAGCTGCACTTTACTGTTCACTCCACTGCTGCTGCTGCTGGACAGAGTTATTACTCCACATGACACTTTCGTCTACTGGGAATTACTATAGACTATACAGTGCATTCAGAAAGTATTCAGAAAGTATTCAGAAAGTATTCACACCCCTTGATTTTTCCACATTTTATTGTGTTATGAAAGTGGGATTAAAATGGATTTAATTGTAATGTTTGGCAAATGATCTACACAAAATATATGAAAAATAAAAAACAAATATATCTTGATTAGAAGAGTATTCACCCCTGTGCTTAGCTGTAATCTGTTTATTTTTTCATAAAAAAGTCCCTAGTCCTTGCCGATGACAAGCATAAGACAAAACCAACCGACAAACGAAAAAGGGATCGGTAGCGGCTAGTAGGACGGCGACGACGACCGCCGAGCACCACCCGAACAGGCATGATGCTGCCACCACCATGCTTGAAAATATGAAGAGTGTGTCACGACTTCCGCCGAAGTTGGCTCCCCTGCCTGTTCGGGTGGTGCTCGGCGGTCGTCGTCGCCGTCCTACTAGAAGTTGGCTCCCCTGCCTGTTCGGGTGGTGCTCGGCGGTCGTCGTCACCGTCCTACTAGCCGCTACCGATCCCTTTTTCGTTTGTCGGTTGGTTTTGTCTTATTAGTTTCACCTGTGTGTATTTTGGTTTAATTAGCTTCCCTATATGTAGTAGTTTGACCCGCCCTTGTTTTGTGCGGGATTGTATTTTATTACGTGTGTACATATTAGGTCGTGGTGTATTTCATTTTCTATACTGGACACTGTGGTTTTGGGTTGTCTGGTATAGTGTCCTGCGCCCTGTATTGGGCTTATCAGTTTGGTGTGCAATAGTAAAGCACTTTACTCCGTTACTCTCTCTCTGCGTCTGATTCCTGCACACACACCTAGTCCCGCGTGACAGAGTGGTACACAGTGATGTGTTGTGTTGGATTTGCCCCGAACATAACACTTTGTATTCTGGACAAAAAGTTCATTTCTTGACACATTTTTTTGCAGTATTATTTACGTGCCTTGTTGCAAACATATGCATGTTTTAGAATATTATTTTTCCGTACAGGCTTCCTTCTTTCCACTCTTCCATTTAGGTTAGTATTGTGGAGTAACTACAATCTTGTTGATCCATCATTCTCATATCACAACCATTAAACTCTGTAAATGTTTTAAAATCAGCATTGGCCTCCTGGTGAAATCCCAGAGTAGTTTCCGTCCTCTCCGGCAACTGAGTTAGGAAGGACAATTGATACACCATCCAAAGCCTAGTAAATAACTTCAACATGCTCAAAGGGATATTCAGCATCTGCTTTTTATTTTATTTTATACATCTACCAATTGGTTCAAAAACCTGTCTGGTCTGTGTAGTTGAATCTGTGCTCGATTGAGGGACCTTATTAGATAATTAGATAATTGTATGTGTGCGGTATCGAGACGGGGTAGTCATTCAAAAATCATGTTTACTACAATTGTTGTGTACATGGAACTTATGTGATTTGTTAAAGCACATTGTTACTCCTGAACTTATTGAGGCCTGCCATAACAAACGGGTTGAATACTTAGTGACTCAAGACATTTCAGCTTTTAATTGTTCATTCATTTCGAAAATGTTCGACAAACAAAATTCCCCTTTGACATTATGGTGTATTGTGTGTAGATCAGTGACACAAAATCTCAATTTAAAATCAGGCAGTAACACAACGAAATGTGAAACAACCAAAGGGGTATGAATACTTTATGAAGGCACTTTACTATACCTACACTGCACATACAGGGGAACGTACAATTATTGGCACCTTGATAAAAATGAAGAAAAAAAACACTGTCGAAAATAAATAATACAAATACTGAGCTATATTATATGTGCAAACAACTTGTTTAAATTATATTACGTTATATTAATACAATTGCTCAGAGAAATAGATTTCTTTGAACAAGTAAAACAAATTATCTAAAAAAGATAGGGGTCAAAAATAAAATGTACTTGTGTTTTCAATAGGTTTCAGTACCTCACCTGGTGAGGATAACAACACTGCCCCTGTTTTCAATAGGTTTCAGTACCTCACCTGGTGAGGATAACAACACTGCCCCTGTTTTCAATAGGATTCAGTACCTCACCTTGTGAGGATAACAACACTGCCCCTGTTTTCAATAGGTTTCAATACCTCACCCTGTGAGGATAACAACACTGCCCCTGTTTTCAATAGGTTTCAGTACCTCACCCTGTGAGGATAACAACACTGCCCCTGTTTTCAATAGGTTTCAGTACCTCACCGTGTGAGGATAACAACACTGCCCCTGTTTTCAATAGGTTTCAGTACCTCACCGTGTGAGGATAACAACACTGCCCCTGTTTTCAATACCTTTCAATACCTCACCTTGTGAGGATAAAAGCACTGCCCCTGTTTTCAATACGTTTCAATACCTTTACCTTGTGAGGATAACAGCACTGCCCCTGTTTTCAATACGTTTCAATACCTTTACCTTGTGAGGATAACAGCACTGCCCCTGTTTTCAATAGGTTTCAATACCTCACCTTGTGAGGATAACAGCACTGCCCCTGTTTTCAATACCTTTCAATACCTCACCTTGTGAGGATAACAGCACTGCCCCTGTTTTCAATAGGTTTCAATACCTCACCTTGTGAGGATAACAGCACTGCCCCTGTTTTCAATACCTTTCAATACCTCACCTTGTGAGGATAACAGCACTGCCCCTGTTTTCAATACGTTTCAATACCTTTACCTTGTGAGGATAACAACACTGCCCCTGTTTTCAATACGTTTCAATACCTCACCTTGTGAGGATAACAGCACTGCCCCTGTTTTCAATAGGTTTAAATACCTCACCTTGTGAGGATAACAGCACTGCCCCTGTTTTCAATGGGTTTCAATACCTCACCTTGTGAGGATAACAACACTGCCCCTGTTTTCAATACGTTTCAATACCTCACCTTGTGAGGATAACAGCACTGCCCCTGTTTTCAATACCTTTCAACATCTCACCTTGTAAGGATAACAACACTGCCCCTGTTTTCAATACCTTTCAACATCTCACCTTGTAAGGATAACAGCACTGCCCCTGTTTTCAATACCTTTCAATAACTCACCTTGTAAGGATAACAACACTGCCCCTGTTTTCAATACGTTTCAATACCTCACCTTGTGAGTATAACAACACTGTCCCTGTTTTCAATAGGTTTCAGTACCTCACCTTGTGAGGATAACAACACTGCCCCTGTTTTCAATAGGTTTCAGTACCTCACCTTGTGAGGATAACAACACTGCCCCTGTTTTCAATAGGTTTCAATACCTTACCTTGTGAGGATAACAGCACTGCCCCTGTTTTCAATAGGTTTCAATACCTCACCTTGTGAGGATAACAACACTGCCCCTGTTTTCAATACGTTTCAATACCTCACCTTGTGAGGATAACAGCACTGCCCCTGTTTTCAATAGGTTTCAATACCTCACCTTGTGAGGATAACAGCACTGCCCCTGTTTTCAATAGGTTTCAATACCTCACCTTGTAAGGATAACAACACTGCCCCTGTTTTCAATACCTTTCAATGCCTCACCCTGTGAGGATAACTGCACTGCCCCTGTTTTCAATACGTTTCAATACCTCACCTTGTGAGGATAACAGCACTGCCCCTGTTTTCAATAGGTTTCAATACCTCACCTTGTGAGTATAACAGCACTGCCCCTGTTTTCAATATGTTTCAATACCTCACCTTGTGAGTATAACAGCACTGCCCCTGTTTTCAATACGTTTCAATACCTCACCTTGTAAGGATAACAACACTGCCCCTGTTTTCAATACCTTTTAATGCCTCACCCTGTGAGGATAACTGCACTGCCCCTGTTTTCAATACCTTTCAACATCTCACCTTGTAAGGATAACAACACTGCCCCTGTTTTCAATACCTTTCAATGCCTCACCCTGTGAGGATAGCTGCACTGCCCCTGTTTTCAATACGTTTCAATACCTCACCTTGTGAGGATAACAGCACTGCCCCTGTTTTCAATACGTTTCAATACCTCACCTTGTGAGTATAACAGCACTGCCCCCGTTTTCAATACGTTTCAATACCTCACCTTGTGAGTATAACAGCACTGCCCCCGTTTTCAATACGTTTCAATACCTCACCTTGTAAGGATAACAACACTGCCCCTGTTTTCAATACCTTTCAATGCCTCACCCTGTGAGGATAACTGCACTGCCCCTGTTTTCAATACGTTTCAATACCTCACCTTGTAAGGATAACAACACCGCCCCTGTTTTCAATACCTTTCAATACCTCACATTGTTTATTGAGATTGGAGAACACACTGGGAGGGTATTTCCAGATCCTTGATATCCTTCATATGTGTTTATGGACTGCCCTCTTCAATTCAATCCACAGGTTTTCAATGGGGTTCAAGTCTGGATACTGAGATGGCCATATCAAAATGTTGATTTTGTGGTCAATTAACCATTTTTGGGGGGATTTTTATGTGTGCTTGGGGTTATTGTCTTGCTGGAAGATGAACTTGCAGCCAAGTTTCAGCCTCCTGGCAGAGGCAATCAGGTTTTTTTGGCTAAAATGTCCTGGTACTGCGTAAAGCTCATGATGTCGTTGAAATCAACAAGGGCCCCAGGACAAGTGGAAGAAAAATAGCCCCATAACATCTTTCTATTCACACCATTGGTGTGCTTGGCCAAAGAGCTCTATTTTCATGTCATCTGATCATAGCACCTTTTCCAGTCCAAGTGTTCTTTGGCCATACACAGTTTGACGACACAACGGTGGTAGGCCTGATCACAGACGGCGATGAGACAGCCTATAGGGTGGAGGTCAGAGACATGGCAGTTTGGTGCCAGGACAACAACTTCTCCCTCAACGTCAGCAAGACAAAGGAGCTGATCTTGCCCCCATTCACATCGACAGGGCTGTAGTGGAGCGGGTCTAGAGCTTCAACTTCCTCTGTGTCCACATCACTAAGGATCTATCATTGTCCACACACACCAAAATAGTTGTGAAGAGGGCATGACAATGCCTCTTCCCCCTCAGGAGGCTGAAAAGATTTGGCATGGGCCCTCAGATCCTCAGAAAGTTCTACAGCTGCACCCTTGAGAGTATCCTGACTCGCTGCATCATCGCTTGGTATGGCAACTGCTTGGCATCTGTCCTCAGGGCGCTACAGAGGGCAGTGCTTACAGCCCAGTACATCACTGTGGCCGAGCTCTCTGCCATCCAGGACCTCTATATCAGGCGGCGTCAGCGGAAGGCTCTAGAAATGGTCAAATACTCCAGCGACCCAACTCATAGACTGTTCTCGCACAGCAAGCAGTACCGATGCACCTGGAACCAACAGGACCATGAACAGCTTCTTCCCCCAAACCATAAAACGAAATAGTTAGTTAAATAGTTAAGCAAATAGCTACCCAGACTAGCTGCATTTACCCTTTTTGCACAAATGTTTTTGACTCATCACATACATTGCTGCTACTGTTTATTATCTATCCTGTTGCCTAGTTACTTTATTCCTAGTGCCAAGCCAGCAGCATATCACCCTGCATACCATTGCTGGCTTGCTTCTGAAGCTAAGCAGGGTTTGTCCTGGTCAGTTCCTGGATGGGAAACCAAATGCTGCTGGAATTGGTGTTGGAGGGCCAGTAGGAGGCACTCTTTCCTCTGCTCCCCCCAAAAATATCCTACTACCCTGTGTAGGGTGGCATCTTTCGGATGTGAAGTTAAACGGGTGTCCTGACTCTCTGAGGACATTAAAGATCCCATGGCACTTATAGTAAGAGTAGGGGTGTTAACCCCAGTGTCCTGCCTAAATTCCCAATCTGGCCCTCAAACCATCACGGTCACCTAATTATCTTAATTTTACAATTGCCTCATTCATCCCTCTCCCCTGTAACTATTCCCCAGGTTGTTGCTGCAAATGAGAACGTGGTCTCAGTCAACTTACCTGGTAATATAACAGATAAATAAATAAATAAATCTCCAATCTCATAAAATATTTTTGAAAAAGGCTGTGCCGTTATCCTCGCAAGGTGACGTATTGAAAATAGGCCAATCATTTTGACCCCTGTCTTTTTCAGAAAGAAATGTTTATTTTTTAACAAAATCTCCTTCTCTGACAATTTGTACTAGTATAAAATATTTTAGCATACAATATAGCTCAGTAATTGTATTTTTTAGGCGACAGGTAGCCTAGTGGTTAGACCAGTGGGCCAGTAAACGAAAGGTAGCTTGATCAAATCCCTGAGCTGACAAGGTTAAAATCTATCGTTTTTCACCTGAACAAGGCAGTTAACCCACTGTTCCTAGGCTGTCACTGTAATTAATAATTTTTTCTTAACTGACTTAGTTAAATAAATAATTTATTTTATACAGTGTTTTTTTTCTCATCATTATCGAGGGTGCCAATAATTTTGGACCTGACTGTATGTCAATGCGTTTTCGCAAATACAACCAAAAATCCTTGGATGTTGAATGACAGTATGGAAATATGACAACATGTAATATTGATAGAACACTGATTCACATTGTGTTTTTGCCTCGAGGGACAGTACAACTAATATTGTACTTCAGTCCCTTAATCCTCTGGAGTGCAATATTACATGACCCTACTCTGCATGTGTCATGACTTCTGCCGAAGTCTATGCCTCTCCTTGTTCGGGCTGTGCTTGGCGGTCCACGTCACCGGTCTTCTAGCTATCAATGATCTATGTTTCATTTTCCATTGGTTTTGTCTGGTCTTCTTACACACCTGGTTCCAATCCCATTCATTAAGTGTTGTGTATTTCACCCACTGTTTCCCCTCCTGTCTTTGTCAGGGATTGTTTATTGTTATGTTCATGTTTTATAGATTGGTGTGTGATGGGTTCTTGAACCCACATTTAATTTATTATGGACTTTGGTTTTGGAGTTTGTTTTAAGTTATTAAAATTCTCCAATTATACCAAGTTTAATTCTCCTGTGCTTGACCTCCTTGCCACCTACATACACGACGTGACACGACGTGATAATATTAGTTGTACTGACCCTCAGAGGACAAAATATTATGCTACATTATTGCTATATTAATCTATAGGAAATAGTGTTATTTTTAATACTTAAAGTAATCAGCATTCCTTCTCGAACAGGTTATGATACTCTGTATGACAGAGTGATGGCAATACTACATACAGTGTACTTCACTGCAGCACACAGGGTTCCAGTGGTATATTTCTACTATGCAGCATCACAGTATCTACTGTAGCTATGCTGTGGGATTTGAGCTACGCTATACAGAGAAATGGAATTCTATAGCATTACTGCAGTCCTTTTGGAAAACAAAACACCATAGAGACTACTGTACTGGTGGAGGTTTTCTCATCAAAACAGGCATTTAATCAATTAAAAGTGTTTTGTTAAATTGTAGTCCATTGATTCTTTAATGTCTGGGTTCTTGGGGAAATTCTACCTCAGATCTTGACTGGTCCTAGTGATGAGGAATACACCTTCTAAATATTCTAGGCAATGAATGAATGAATAAATGAAGGAATTAAATTAAGGAATATTACTGTTCATGACAGTGAATGAAATGGAATAGAATTCTACTAGCGCTTTGTGGACTACAATAGTAGTTTATCACTCCAACCAGCCTCCAACAAGCCCATTCACTAACACACTACCAGATCTGATGGTTCTCCAACCAGCCTCCAACAAGCCCATTCACTAACACACTACCAGATCTGATGGTTCTCCAACCAGCCTCCAACAAGCCCATTCACTAACACACTACCAGATCTGATGGTTCTCCAACCAGGCTTAACAAGCCCATTCACTAACACACTACCAGATCTGATGGTTCTCCAACCAGCCTCCAACAAGCCCATTCACTAACACACTACCAGATCTGATGGTTCTCCAACCAGGCTTAACAAGCCCATTCACTAACACACTACCAGATCTGATGGTTCTCCAACCAGCCTCCAACAAGCTCATTCACTAACACACAACCAGATCTGATGGTTCTCCAACCAGGCTTAACAAGCCCATTCACTAACACACTACCAGATCTGATGGTTCTCCAACCAGGCTTAACAAGCCCATTCACTAACACACTACCAGATCTGATGGTTCTCCAACCAGCCTCCAACAAGCTCATTCACTAACACACAACCAGATCTGATGGTTCTCCAACCAGGCTTAACAAGCCCATTCACTAACACACTACCAGATCTGATGGTTCTCCAACCAGGCTTAACAAGCCCATTCACTAACACACTACCAGATCTGATGGTTCTCCAACCAGCCTCCAACAAGCCCATTCACTAACACACTACCAGATCTGATGGTTCTCCAACCAGCCTCCAACAAGCCCATTCACTAACACACAACCAGATCTGATGGTTCTCCAACCAGGCTTAACAAGCCCATTCACTAACACACTACCAGATCTGATGGTTCTCCAACCAGCCTCCAACAAGCCCATTCACTAACACACTACCAGATCTGATGGTTCTCCAACCAGGCTTAACAAGCCCATTCACTAACACACTACCAGATCTGATGGTTCTCCAACCAGGCTTAACAAGCCCATTCACTAACACACTACCAGATCTGATGGTTCTCCAACCAGCCTCCAACAAGCCCATTCACTAACACACTACCAGATCTGATGGTTCTCCAACCAGACTCCAACAAGCCCATTCACTAACACACTACCAGATCTGATGCAGCATTCTGCTGGCATGTTGCTTGCCGCCATCCCAGTTCAGTGTGAAGCGGTTGGAGAGGTGTGAATGGCAGGATTTCACCTCTAGCAGTTTACCCATTGTAGAATGTACTGTAGTATAGGAGAAGACAGGAAATTATTTTACCCATTGTACACTGTACTGTGCTGGTAGTTAAGGAAAAGACATGGAATCTGGGGTGTATTTCTCTGAATGGAGCTCACTACTTTACAGGTAATCAAATAAAACATTTAATTTACACAGAGATTTACAGAGATTAACAGAAACCTGGTCCTAAATCCCCAAACTACAAGCATTGGCGCCAGACAGACGGTACACTACTGCTGCTCTGTGAAATATTGACCAAACTTTCAGTGAAGCAGACTTAGACTACACAGTAGTGTATCTTTCTATCAGTACACTACAACAACCTAATCAACATATAGAGTAGTACATTGAGTACCCTCTACAAGCAAGGACACTAGGTGCACTAGAGGAATAGTGTAGGCTATAGGAATAGCAACAGAGCAAAGCATAAACACCTTAGTGGAATGAAATATGATGACAGGCCTAACAGTAATGGCTAAAGGCTCAGCACTGTAGAATATGTCTTGGCCAAGTAGTGATATGTGATCTACAGTATACCCACCTCTCTCCTTCTGCGTTTCTCTCTCTCTCTCCCTCTGTCTCCCTCTCTCCATCTCTCTTCCCATCCCTATCCCTCTATTTGTCACACACACAGCACGGTTCCTCTCTTTTTCTATTACCCTCTCTCTCAGACTAGGACAATCTCTCTCCCTCTCTCTGTGACTAGGACACTCTCTCCATCTCTCTCTCCCTCCATCTTCCTCCCTCTCTACCTCTCTCTCTGACTAGGACAATCTCTCTCCCTCTCTCTCTGACTAGGACAGTCTCTCTCCCTCTCTCTGTGACTAGGACACTCTCTCCATCTCTCTCTCCCTCCATCTTCCTCCCTCTCCCCCTCTCTCTCTGACTAGGACAATCTCTCTCCCTCTCTCTGACTAGGACAGTCTCTCTCCCTCTCTCTCTGACTAGGACACTCTCTCCATCTCTCTCTCCCTCCATCTTCCTCCCTCTCTCCATTAGTGCTGAGCGATTGGTGGATTTGAGGATGGTTCGGTTTCACTTTGATTATTAAGAAATAATCACGGTTTTGATTTTTTTATTATTTTTTTAAAACATGAAATGTATTATGAAATAATGACGTTACAACTATTTTAGAGCTTTTTAATGTTAATCCCAAAGCCCAAAATAGTCAACATTAAATTTCCAAAACATTGAAAATATTTCATTGTCTCTGTCAGGTCCACATAACGTAGACATCAGTAGAAAAATAAGTGTACATTCCTCTCTCATGCGGTCTATGTGGACTGTATGTACCACAGGAGGTTGGTGTTATCTTAATTGGGGAGAACTGGCTTGTGGTATTGACTGGAGCGGAATAGGTGGAATGGTATCAAATATATCAAACACATGGTTTGCAGCCTCCTGTGGTGTGTATCTAACCTAACGTAGCAGGTGTTAAAGTGTACCAGAGATCTATATACAATGACGAGATGCTCATGTCTATGCCCTAACAATGGGAGTCGTTGTCCAAAAAGTGAGAAGTCAGACGACAAGCTTAGGACCAAAATAAGCCCATAGAAAGGCATAAGGCTTATTTTGGACAGATTTTGGAGAGAGTAAAACCTCTCACTTCGCCTCTTCCTCTCTGATCCGTCTCTGAGCCATAAAAAAATGGCTCAATGGATTATGGTCATTGTAGTTAATTACCATGTTTCTGGCTGAACTAGGTTGAATATTTGCTTAATGAAACTACAACTCCCGTCAGCCCAGCGTCCCACATAGTTCTTGACTAGATTTCTCAGATTTCTCTTGTGAATTATTCGATTTCTATCTACAGTAATTGAACTGATTTTTCGTTCGGCACCACTCTTCATCTTTCATTCTCTCTCATCTCTCATCTCATCTCTCTCATCTGGTCATGGCTCACATCAACACCATTATCCCAGAAACTCTACACCCACTCCAATTTGCATACCACCCTAACCGATCCACAGATGATGCATTCTCTATTGCACTCTACACTGTCCTTTCCCACCGGGACAAAAGGACACCTTTGTGAGAATACTATTCATTGACTACAGCTCAGTGTTCAACACCATAGTGCCCTCAAAGCTCATCAATAAGCTAAGGACCCTGGGGCTAAACACCTGCCTCTGCAACTGGACCCTGGACTTCCTGACGGGCTGCTCCCAGGTGGTAAGGGTAGGTAACAACACATTCGCCACGCTGATCCTCAACACAGGGGCCCCTCAGGGTTGCGTGCTCAGTCCGCTCCTGTACTCCCTGTTCACTAATGACTGCATGGCCAGGCACGACTCCAACACTATCATTAAGTTTGCCGATGACACAACAGTGGTAGGCCTGATCACCGACAACAACTAGACAGCCTATAGGGAGGAAGTCAGAGACCAGGCCATGTGGTGCCAGGACAACAACCTCTCCCTCAACGTGATCAAGACAAAGGAGATGATTGTGGACTACAGGAAAAGGAGGATCTAGCACACCCCCATTCTCATCGACGGGGCTGTAGTGGACGGGGCTGTTGGTGTCCACATCACCAACAAACTAACATGGTCCAAGCACACCAAGACACTTGTGAAGAGGGCACGACAAAACCTACTCCCCCCCGGGAGACTGAAAAGATTTGGCCTGGGTCCTCAGATCCTCAAAAGGTTCTACAGCTGCACCTTTGAGAGCATCCTGGTTGCATCACAGCCTGGTATGGTAACTGCTAGGCCTCCAACAAGGCACTACAGAGGGTAGTGCATACAACCCAGTACATCACTGGTGCCAAGCTTCCTGCCATCCAGGACCTCTAGGCGGTGTCAAAGGAAGGCCCTAAAAATTGTCAAAGACTCCAGCCACCCAAGTCACTGTTCTCTCTGCTACAGCACGGCAAGAGGTACCGGAGCGCCAAGTCTAGATCCAAGTGGCTTCTAAACAGTTTCTACCCCCAAGCCATAGACTGTTCTCTCTGCTCCAGCACGGCAAGAGGTACCGGAGCGCCAAGTCTAGATCCAAGTGGCTTCTAAACAGTTTCTACCCCCAAGCCATAGACTGTTCTCTCTGCTCCAGCACGGCAAGAGGTACCGGAGCGCCAAGTCTAGATCCAAGTGGCTTCTAAACAGTTTCTACCCACAAGCCATAGACTCCTGAACATCTAATCAAATGGCTACCCAGACTATTTGCAAAGCCCCCCACCCTTTATTTTACACCGCTGCTACTCTTTGTTATTATCTATGCATAGTCACTTTAATAACTCTACCTACATGTACATATTACCTCTATTACTTTGACTAACCGGTGCCTCTGCAAATCAAATCAAATCAAATTTATTTATATAGCCCTTCGTACATCAGCTGATATCTCAAAGTGCTGTACAGAAACCCAGCCTAAAACCCCACATTTTGCACATTGCACATTGACTCTGTACCGGTACCCCCTGTATATAGTCTCGCTATTGTTATTTTTCTGCTGCTCTTTAACTAATTGTTACTTTTATTTCTTATTCTTTTAAAACTGCATTGTTGCCCCCATTTCACTGTATTGTTGTATTCGGCGCATGTGACTAATAACATTTGATTTGATTTGATCTCTCTCTTACACACACATGTGCATGCACGCCATGTACACACACACACACACACACACACACACACACACACACACACACACACACACACACACACACACACACACACACACACACACACACACACACACACACACACACACACACACACACACACACACACACACACACACACACACACACACACACACACACACCCTGTCAGTTGAGACCTCAGGATTGGCAGTGTGCTTGTTTAGGCCAAACACGTATACACATCATGGTAATCAATATTTCTCTCTTTCCTGCTCTCCCCCATATTTTATCCCTCCTCTCCTCTCTCCCTTCATTCCCTCTTTAGTCCCCTGTTTCCTATCCTCTCTCCGTCCTCCTCTCACTCATATTCCCCCTATTTACCTTCTTTCAACAGACGGCATTTCTACCCAGACGGCATTTCTACCCGTCTCTCTGTCTTTCTTTCTCTGTCTGTCTTTCATTCCTCCAGTCCCTTCCTCCTGTCCTCTTTTTTTCACCTTCCCCATTTGTTCCAAAGGACTCGTCAGGGTCAAAGAACAGGCACCGTGAAATGGAGGGAGAGGAAGGGGGTGGAAGGTGGGAGAAAGAGAGAATATCATGTCAGCAAGCCCCGCTAATCAAAGAAATTGTGTTAGCACCTGAATTCATGAAAACTGAGTGAGAGAGAGAGGAAGAGAGCGAGAGAGAGAGGAGGTGATGTGGTGAGAGAGAGAAGTGAGGGGGAGGTTGAAACAGAGAGTGGAAGGGAGGGAGGTTGACACAGGAAGTAAATTGAAAATTATTTGCTATCTCTCATGCAGTCATTATCTTCTTGCGTGATTGTTTGCGTGTATCATTGTGTTTTGGTCTGCATTAACCCCTATAGCTCCCTCTATTATTATGTTTCTGTGTGTGTGTGTGTGTGTGTGTGTTTTGCAGTGATCTTAATTGTTGTTATCATTCATGCAGTACAATAACCACCTCCACCCCTATCGTTGTCTCTGTCTGCTATTTACACCCTCCCTCCCTCCCTCCCTCCCTCCCTCCCTCCCTCCCTCCCTCCCTCCCTCCCTCCCTCCCTCCCTCCCTCCCTCCCTCCCTCCCTCCCTCCCTCCCTCCCTCCCTCCCTCCCTCCCTCCCTCCCTCCCTCCCTCCCTCCCTCTCTCTCTCTCCTTTATATTTCCCTTCTCGCTCATATTGTTTCTTCTCAGCCTATAGCCTAAATAGCACCTATTTCATCTTCCCTCTCCCTCTGCCCCCACACCCCATATTTTCCTCATCTCTCTCTCTCCATTGTTTGTTCCCCTTCTCTATACCGTATTGCTGTTCCAGTATTGCTCCAGCCAAAGCTAACTTATATTACCCCATGATTGGATTCAGAATCCATTACACTCTCTCCTCCTCTCCCTCTCGTTCTCCCTCCCCTGTGTCTCTACATCCCTCTCTCTCTCTCTTTGCTTTGCACCCTCTGTGTAGGCCATTCCTGATGTGAACAAACTTACAATTCTGGGAGAATGTTGCAAGAACATCAAAGTCTTCTAAACTCCTCAATATCTTCTCTCTTGTTCTCTCTCTCTCTCTTTCTCTCTCTCGTTCTCTCTTGTTCTCTCTGTCTCTTTCTCTCTCATAGGCACCCTCTCTTAGAGAGCTTTACAGCTTCGCCCCCCCACCCCCCACCCCCTCCGCCCCCTCCCCCTCCACGGTTGATTGATCTATTGCAATGGTCGCCATACCCACCCTCTCTCTCCTATTGGCCCTGGCGGAGTGGGCAGGACCGGTCACGCCCTCCCCACACCTCTTGCTCCGCCCCCGGGAGCGGGAGAGAGACCCGGGGACTGTAATGAACTTCAACATCGCTGTGATCCACGCGGGGGCCAGCGTGCAGGTAGAGGCGGCGGCCGGGCCCGGGGGAAGGGTGCTCTACCCTGGGTTTGGTCGGGCACACAGCTCCCTGGGGGAGAGCGTGATCACCCAGTGGGGCTCTGCTAACGTCATCTGGCTCCAGGTGAGACCAGACTGTGCTGTTCTGGGGGGTAATAGTAGTAATGGTGATAATGGAACCATTCATTACAGCCTAAACCTTAACCTGACACTAATGGATTGGGCCAAATATAAGTACCATGTACTATGATTATTATAAGGGGAAAATGTAGGGGTGGTGTGGTGGTGGTGGTGGTGGGGTCCAGGGAATACAGGGAGGGTGGAATAGGAAGGAAGACAGTGATGGATTCAAGGGTCAGAGCTGGCTTGTTTAGGGTTTAGAGTCATCATAGTAATGGAATAATGGATTCCATTCATCTAGGGCCCAATCCTTATCTGAGACACATGTTACATAGCCAACTCTATGTCATAATGTCAGTACTATAGATCTAGAACTAGAGGAGCCACAGTACTAACCTGTATTAAGGTGAAGAGACATCATGCTGTTGTGTCTAAATAAGAGTAACTGAAAGCGTTTCCTTAATTCACCTGCTCTTCTAACATTGCATGAACTCTATGTAACCAATAGTCTTGTCATTAAACTCTATCTAACCGAAAGCCTTGTCATCAAACTCTATCTAACTGATAGCCTTGTCATTAAACTCTATGTAACCGATAGCCTTGTCATTAAACTCTATGTAACCGATAGCCTTGTCATTATACTCTATCTAACCGATAGCCTTGTCATCAGACTCTATCTAACCGTTAGCCTTGTCATTAAACTCTATCTAGCCGATCGCCTTGTCAATAAACGCTATCTAACCGATAACCTTGTCATTAAACTCTATGTAACCGATAGCCTTGTCATTAAACTCTATGTAACCGATAGCCTTATCATTAAACACTATGTAACCAATAGCCTTATCATTAAACTCTATGTAACCGATAGCCTTGTCATTAAACTCTATGTAACCGATAGCCTTGTCATTAAACTCTATCTAACCGATCGCCTTGTCAATAAACGCTATCTAACCGATAGCCTTGTCATTAAACTCTATGTAACATATAGCCTTGTCAATAAACTCTATGTAACATATAGCCTTGTCAATAAACTCTATGTAACATATAGCCTTGTCATTAAACTCTATGTAACCGATAGCTTTGTCATTAAACTCTATGTAACCAATAGCCTTGTCATTAAACTCTATCTAACCGATCCCCTTGTCAATAAACACTATCTAACCGATAGCCTTGTCATTAAACTCTATGTAACATATAGCCTTGTCAATAAACTCTATGTAACCGATAGCCTTGTCAATAAACTCTATGTAACATATAGCCTTGTCAATAAACTCTATGTAACATATAGCCTTGTCATTAAACTCTATCTAACCGATCCCCTTGTCAATAAACACTATCTAACCGATAGCCTTGTCATTACTTCACCCCAGGTAAGAGAGGGACATTTCACTTCAGACCCTGTCTGTCTGTTTCCCTGATTCATATGTCTTATCCTTCTACTCTTTGTGTGTGTGTTTTTGTGTGTTCACACACTGGTGGTGTCTGAATACCCAGACTTGCATCCTAAATAGTCTCTTTCTTCCCTGTACCCTGTACCTGCCGTTTGAGTATGCGGAAAAATTCAGTTTAATAGTATGCGACATTTCGAATATCGAGTATACTTTAAATGCCCGGATGTCATACTTATTTCAGCTTTAACAACAGCTGATCAATTAGAAATGGGGATGTGCAACAGAAATCATCACGTATGACGCATTCTAAGTATACAAAAAAGAAAACGTTTAATAGTATGCAACATTTAGAAAATCGAGTATGATTTAAATGGGGCTGTGATTAATAGGCCCTAGTTCTCTTCAAGTAGCCTAACAACCACACTAGGCTACGTCATTACTTCATTGGGAAGATGCATGAAGCTTCTGCGGTGGTGTTTAAATGTAAGATAATTCATTTTAGTTCTCCTTAAAATGATCACGAGCATTGCATTGTAGGCTTCATTTTTGAAAACGTGAGTCCCCCCCCCCCCCCAAAGGTGCATTTCTGTTTTCTCATTGAAAGTGTTTATTGTTCTCTTGGCCTTAGTCAACGCTTTTAAACTAAATACTAAACCATCCTTTGATTTGTGATGTGGCTGTGTTATTGATGTCATATTAATCATCAGGCCTTTTGATTTGAACATATGGATTGTTTTAGTGTTGTAGGCGTGGCTATCTATTTCATTAATGGATCAAGCCTCAACATTCATTCTGATCTCGTTCCCAATGATCAGTACTTTAGTTTATTATGGTGCTGTCCAGCAGTTCTGAATTTGCATGCACCCAACTGTCCACGTTTTATGTGCAATAGTCCTTTGATTTGAACATTTTGAACGTTTGTGTGTACTACTAGGCTGTTTGATTTCATTACTATATGTTACAGCACTTTGTTGAAATGAAACCAAATTAGTTTGTCTTCAGTCCTTAAATAGTAGATGAGCTATATGGTCTACTACGGTGTATGTCTAATGTGATAGTCTTCCTCTAACCAGCCTGAGTAGGCCTATAACTCCATTCCTATTTTATTCAGAGTTTAGAGAAATGAATCAAATTGAAAAATAGCTATTATCAGGCTGGTTAACGTACTGCATGTCTGTTGAATTTGGAAAAAATCCACCCACACTCTGCCCCGCCCCACCTACTCAGCCAATCAGGAGCCGCTACTGAGTTGCAGCTGTGGCATACTGCATACTTTTTACTAAACGGTACATGAAAAAAAGAATGCGACGCTGAATGAATAGTATGGACTTTAAGTATGTATTATGCTAGTATGGGTATAATCGACACCGCCAATATTTTCACCATACTCATCATGGCTCCGTGTCCAGATGAATGCCAGTAGTCCATCTGTACACCTGTCTGTCTCTGTGTTCTCTTCTATCACTCTCTCTGATTTCTCTCTCTCTCGTTGATAGTAGTGTTAAGTCAGTACACTGTACTTTCCCTTACTGTTGTTTATCTGCTTTCTCACGAAAAGTTTCCCAATGTCTTTCTCTATATATGTATTGCTGTTACCATGTGATCATGTGATCATGTGTCCTCTGTAGGTGAATGGCTGTAGTCCTCAGATCATGTTGTAGTCTGTGTGTAATGCAGCCAACCTATCCCTGTCATGACTTCCTCTTCAGGTGAATGACAGTAGTCCTCAGATCATGTTGTAGTCTGTGTGTAATGAAGCTAACCTATTCCTGTCATGACTTCCTCTTCAGGTGAATGACAGTAGTCCTAAGACTCTGCTGTCCCAGCTGTGTGACCTGCTGGCAGCGAGGCCCCTACAGGGCCTGGTCTACGAGGAGGAGAGGCCACCACCCACCGCCTGGGGACCCCTGGCCCCCATGTTAGAGTTTGTCTCTGCCCAGACTGGACTACCCATAGTGGCTGTAGGAGGAGGAGCAGGGCTGGGGAGGATGCAACAGGTATGGAGGTGGGGGGGCAGGAGAGAGAGAGAGAGAGAGAGAGAGAGAGAGAGAGAGAGAGAGAGAGAGAGAGAGAGAGAGAGAGAGAGAAAGAGAGAGAGAGAGAGAGAGAGAGAGAGAGAGAGAGAGAGAGAGAGAGAGAGAGAGAGAGAGAGAGAGAGAGAGAAAGAGAGAGAGAGAGAGAGAGAGAGAGAGAGAGAGAGAGACAGAGACCAATCATGAATGTAGGATGGTGAGCAAGGGTGGGGAGGAAGCTACAGGTATGGACGTGAGAAGAGAATGTGTGTTTGTGTGTGCGTGCCTGCGTGAAAGTTTGAGGCTTGCGGTCAGTCATTCACTGTTTCTGCCCAGTCAGAGCATTGTAGGCAGCAAGAAGTGGGTGGTACAGGGTTAGAAAGAGATGTGCAGGGTTAGAGAGAGATATCCAGGGTTTGAGAGAGAAAGAGATTCAGTGTTATAGAGAGAGATTCAGGGTTAGAAAGAGAGTTTCAAGGTTTGAAAGAGAGATTCAGGGTAAGAAAGAGAGATACAGGGTAAGGAAGAGAGATACAGGGTCAAAAAGAGAGATACAGGGTTAGAAAGAGAGATACAGCGTTAGAAAGAGAGATACAGGTTTAGAAAGAGAGATACAGGTTTAGGAAGAGAGATACAGGGTTAGAAAGAGATTCAGGGTTAGGAAGAGAGATACAGGGTTAGGAAGAGAGATTCAAGGTTTGAAAGAGAGATTCAGGGTTAGAGAGAGAAAGAGATACAGGGTTAGAAAGAGAGATACAGGTTTAGAACGAGAGATACAGGTTTAGGAAGAGTGATACAGGGTTAGAAAGAGATTCAGGGTTAGGAAGGGAGATACAGGGTTAGAAAGAGAGATACAGGGTTAGAAAGAGAGATACAGGGTTAGGAAGAAAGATACGGGGTTAGGAAGAGAGATGCAGGGTTAGGAAGAGAGATACGGGGTTAGGAAGAGAGATACAGGGTTAGAAAGAGAGATACAGGGTTAGGAAGAGAGATACAGGGTTAGTAAGAGAGATACAGGGTTAGAAAGAGAGATACAGGGTTAGGAAGAGAGATACAGGGTTAGAAAGAGAGATATGGGGTTAGGAAGAGATGTAGGGTTAGGAAGAGAGATATAGGGTTAGAAAGAGAGATACAGGGTTAGAAAGAGATGTAGGGTTAGGAAGAGAGCTATAGGGTTAGAAATAGAGATACAGGATTAGGAAGAGAGATACAGGGTTAGAAAGAGAGATACAGGGTTAGGAAGAGAGATACAGGGTTAAAAAGAGAGATACAGGTTTAGAAAGAGAAATACGGGGTTAGGAAGAGTGATACAGGGCGAGGAAGAGAGATACAGGGTTAGAAAGATATTCAGGGTTAGAAGGAGAGATACAGGGTTAGGAAGAGAGATACAGGGTTAGAACGAGAGATACAGGTTTAGAAAGAGAGATACAGGTTTAGAAAGAGATATACAGGGTTAAAAAGAGAGATTCAGGTTTAGAAAGAGATATACAGGGTTAGGAAGAGTGATACAGGTTTAGGAAGAGAGATACAGGGTTAGAAAGATATTCAGGGTTAGAAAGAGAAATACAGGGTTAGGAAGAGAGATACAGGTTTAGAACAAGAGATACACATTTAGAAAGAGAGATACAGGTTTAGACAGAGAGATACAGGGTTAAAAAGAGAGATTCAGGTTTAGAAAGAGAGATACAGGGTAAGAAAGATATTTAGGGTTAGGAAGAGAGATTCAGGGTTAGAAAGAGAGATGCAGAGTTAGGAAGAGAGATACAGGTTTAGGAAGAGAGATACAGGGTTAGAAAGAGAGATACAGGATTAGGAAGAGAGATACAGGGTTAGGAAGACAGATAAAGGGTTAGGAAGAGAGATACAGGTTTAGAACGAGAGATACAGGTTTAGGAAGAGTGATACAGGGTTAGAAAGAGATTCAGGGTTAGGAAGAGAGATACAGGGTTAGAAAGAGAGATACAGGGTTAGGAAGAGAGATACAGGGTTAGAAAGAGAGATACGGCGTTAGAAAGAGAGATACAGGGTTAGAAAGAGAGATACAGGGTTAGGAAGAGAGATACAGGGTTCAAAAGAGAGATACAGGTTTAGAAAGAGAGATACAGGGTTAGGAAGAGTGATTCAGGGTTAGGAAGAGAGATACAGGGTTAGAAAGAGAGATACAGGGTTAGGAAGAGAGATACAGGGTTAGAACGAGAGATACAGGTTTAGAAAGAGAGATACAGGTTTAGAAAGAGTGATACAGGGTTAAAAAGAGAGATTCAGGTTTAGAAAGAGAGATACAGGGTTAGAAAGAGAGATGCAGGGTAAGAAAGAGATGTAGGGTTAGGAAGAGAGATATAGGGTTAGGAAGAGAGATGCAGGGTTAGGAAGAAAGATACGGGGTTAGGAAGAGAGATGCAGGGTAAGGAAGAGAGATACGGGGTTAGGAAGAGAGATACAGGGTTAGAAAGAGAGATACAGGGTTAGGAAGAGAGATACAGGGTTAGTAAGAGAGATACAGGATTAGAAAGAGAGATACAGGGTTAGGAAGAGAAATACAGGGTTAGGAAGAGAGATACAAGGTTAGGAAGAGAGATACAGGGTTAGAAAGAGAGATACAGGGTTAGGAAGAGAGATACAGGGTTAGAAAGAGAGATTTGGGGTTAGGAAGAGTGATATAGGGTGAGGAAGAGAGATACAGGGTTAGAAAGATATTCAGGGTTAGGAAGAGAGATTCAGAGTTAGAAAGAGAGATACAGGGTTAGAAAGAGAGATACAGGGTTAGAAAGAGAGATACAGGGTTAGGAAGACAGATAAAGGGTTAGGAAGAGAGATACAGGTTTAGAACGAGAGATACAGGTTTAGGAAGAGTGATACAGGGTTAGAAAGAGATTCAGGGTTAGGAAGAGAGATACAGGGTTAGAAAGAGAGATACAGGGTTAGGAAGAGAGATACAGGGTTAGAAAGAGAGATACGGCGTTAGAAAGAGAGATACAGGGTTAGAAAGAGAGATACAGGGTTAGGAAGAGAGATACAGGGTTAAAAAGAGAGATACAGGTTTAGAAAGAGAGATACAGGGTTAGGAAGAGTGATACAGGGTTAGGAAGAGAGATACAGGGTTAGAAAGATATTCAGGGTTAGAAAGAGAGATACAGGGTTAGGAAGAGAGATACAGGGTTAGAACGAGAGATACAGGTTTAGAAAGAGAGATACAGGTTTAGAAAGAGTGATACAGGGTTAAAAAGAGAGATTCAGGTTTAGAAAGAGAGATACAGGGTTAGAAAGATATTTAGGGTTAGGAAGAGAGTCAGGGTTAGAAAGAGAGATGCAGAGTTAGGAAGAGAGATACAGGTTTAGGAAGAGAGATACAGGGTTAGAAAGAGAGATACAGTGTTAGGAAGAAAGATACAGGTTTAGAAAGAGAGATGCAGGGTAAGAAAGAGATGTAGGGTTAGGAAGAGAGATATAGGGTTAGGAAGAGAGATGCAGGGTTAGGAAGAAAGATACGGGGTTAGGAAGAGAGATACAGGGTTAGGAAGACAGATAAAGGGTTAGGAAGAGAGATACAGGTTTAGAACGAGAGATACAGGTTTAGGAAGAGTGATACAGGGTTAGAAAGAGATTCAGGGTTAGGAAGAGAGATACAGGGTTAGAAAGAGAGATACAGGGTTAGGAAGAGAGATACAGGGTTAGAAAGAGAGATACGGCGTTAGAAAGAGAGATACAGGGTTAGAAAGAGAGATACAGGGTTAGGAAGAGAGATACAGGGTTCAAAAGAGAGATACAGGTTTAGAAAGAGAGATACAGGGTTAGGAAGAGTGATTCAGGGTTAGGAAGAGAGATACAGGGTTAGAAAGAGAGATACAGGGTTAGGAAGAGAGATACAGGGTTAGAACGAGAGATACAGGTTTAGAAAGAGAGATACAGGTTTAGAAAGAGTGATACAGGGTTAAAAAGAGAGATTCAGGTTTAGAAAGAGAGATACAGGGTTAGAAAGATATTTAGGGTTAGGAAGAGTGTCAGGGTTAGAAAGAGAGATGCAGAGTTAGGAAGAGAGATACAGGTTTAGGAAGAGAGATACAGGGTTAGAAAGAGAGATACAGTGTTAGGAAGAAAGATACAGGTTTAGAAAGAGAGATGCAGGGTAAGAAAGAGATGTAGGGTTAGGAAGAGAGATATAGGGTTAGGAAGAGAGATGCAGGGTTAGGAAGAAAGATACGGGGTTAGGAAGAGAGATGCAGGGTAAGGAAGAGAGATACAGGGTTAGGAAGAGAGATACAGGGTTAGAAAGAGAGATACAGGGTTAGGAAGAGAGATACAGGGTTAGTAAGAGAGATACAGGATTAGAAAGAGAGATACAGGGTTAGGAAGAGAAATACAGGGTTAGGAAGAGAGATACAAGGTTAGGAAGAGAGATACAGGGTTAGAAAGAGAGATACAGGGTTAGGAAGAGAGATACAGGGTTAGAAAGAGAGATTTGGGGTTAGGAAGAGTGATATAGGGTGAGGAAGAGAGATACAGGGTTAGAAAGATATTCAGGGTTAGGAAGAGAGATTCAGAGTTAGAAAGAGAGATACAGGGTTAGAAAGAGAGATACAGGGTTAGAAAGAGAGATACAGGGTTAGGAAGACAGATAAAGGGTTAGGAAGAGAGATACAGGTTTAGAACGAGAGATACAGGTTTAGGAAGAGTGATACAGGGTTAGAAAGAGATTCAGGGTTAGGAAGAGAGATACAGGGTTAGAAAGAGAGATACAGGGTTAGGAAGAGAGATACAGGGTTAGAAAGAGAGATACGGCGTTAGAAAGAGAGATACAGGGTTAGAAAGAGAGATACAGGGTTAGGAAGAGAGATACAGGGTTAAAAAGAGAGATACAGGTTTAGAAAGAGAGATACAGGGTTAGGAAGAGTGATACAGGGTTAGGAAGAGAGATACAGGGTTAGAAAGATATTCAGGGTTAGAAAGAGAGATACAGGGTTAGGAAGAGAGATACAGGGTTAGAACGAGAGATACAGGTTTAGAAAGAGAGATACAGGTTTAGAAAGAGTGATACAGGGTTAAAAAGAGAGATTCAGGTTTAGAAAGAGAGATACAGGGTTAGAAAGATATTTAGGGTTAGGAAGAGAGTCAGGGTTAGAAAGAGAGATGCAGAGTTAGGAAGAGAGATACAGGTTTAGGAAGAGAGATACAGGGTTAGAAAGAGAGATACAGTGTTAGGAAGAAAGATACAGGTTTAGAAAGAGAGATGCAGGGTAAGAAAGAGATGTAGGGTTAGGAAGAGAGATATAGGGTTAGGAAGAGAGATGCAGGGTTAGGAAGAAAGATACGGGGTTAAGAAGAGAGATGCAGGGTTAGGAAGAGAGATACGGGGTTAGGAAGAGAGATACAGGGTTAGAAAGAGAGATACAGGGTTATGAAGAGAGATACAGGGTTAGTAAGAGAGATACAGGGTTAGAAAGAGAGATACAGGGTTAGGAAGAGAAATACAGGGTTAGGAAGAGAGATACAAGGTTAGGAAGAGAGATACAGGGTTAGAAAGAGAGATACAGGGTTAGGAAGAGAGATACAGGGTTAGAAAGAGAGATATGGGGTTAGGAAGAGATGTAGGGTTAGGAAGAGAGATACAGGGTTAGGAAGAGAGATACAGGGTTAGAAAGATATTTAGGTTTAGAAAGAGAGATACAGGGTTAGGAAGAGAGATACAGGGTTAGAAAGAGAGATACAGGGTTAGAAAGAGAGATAGAGGGTTAGGAAGACAGATAAAGGGTTATGAAGAGAGATACAGGTTTAGAACGAGAGATACAGGTTTAGGAAGAGTGATACAGGGTTAGAAAGAGAGATACAGGGTTAGGAAGAGAAATCCAGGGTTAGGAAGAGCGATACAGGGTTAGGAAGAGAGATACGGGGTTAGAAAGAGAGATACAGGGTTAGGAAGAGAGATACAGGGTTAAAAGAGAGATACATGTTTAGAAATAGAGATACAGGGTTAGGAAGAGTAATACAGGGTTAGGAAGAGAGATACAGGGTTAGAAAGATATTTAGCTTTAGAAAGAGAGATACAGGGTTAGGAAGAGAGATACAGGGTTAGAAAGAGAGATACATGGTTAGAAAGAGAGATACAGGGTTAGGAAGACAGATAAAGGGTTAGGAAGAGAGATACAGGTTTAGAACGAGAGATACAGGTTTAGGAAGAGTGATACAGGGTTAGAAAGAGATTCAGGGTTAGGAAGAGAGATACAGGGTTAGAAAGAGAGATACAGGGTTAGGAAGAGAGATACAGGGTTAGAAAGAGAGATACGGCGTTAGAAAGAGAGATACAGGGTTAGAAAGAGAGATACAGGGTTAGGAAGAGAGATACAGGGTTAAAAAGAGAGATACAGGTTTAGAAAGAGAGATACAGGGTTAGGAAGAGTGATACAGGGTTAGGAAGAGAGATACAGGGTTAGAAAGATATTCAGGGTTAGAAAGAGAGATACAGGGTTAGGAAGAGAGATACAGGGTTAGAACGAGAGATACAGGTTTAGAAAGAGAGATACAGGTTTAGAAAGAGTGATACAGGGTTAAAAAGAAAGATTCAGGTTTAGAAAGAGAGATACAGGGTTAGAAAGATATTTAGGGTTAGGAAGAGAGTCAGGGTTAGAAAGAGAGATGCAGAGTTAGGAAGAGAGATACAGGTTTAGGAAGAGAGATACAGGGTTAGAAAGAGAGATACAGTGTTAGGAAGAAAGATACAGGTTTAGAAAGAGAGATGCAGGGTAAGAAAGAGATGTAGGGTTAGGAAGAGAGATGCAGGGTTAGGAAGAAAGATACGGGGTTAGGAAGAGAGATGCAGGGTTAGGAAGAGAGATACGGGGTTAGGAAGAGAGATACAGGGTTAGAAAGAGAGATACAGGGTTAGGAAGAGAGATACAGGGTTAGTAAGAGAGATACAGGGTTAGAAAGAGAGATACAGGGTTAGGAAGAGAGATACAGGGTTAGAAAGAGAGATATGGGGTTAGGAAGAGATGTAGGGTTAGGAAGAGAGATATAGGGTTAGAAAGAGAGATACAGGGTTAGAAAGAGATGTAGGGTTAGGAAGAGAGATATAGGGTTAGAAATAGAGATACAGGGTTAGGAAGAGAGATACAGGGTTAGAAAGAGAGATACAGG
Organism: Oncorhynchus gorbuscha; assembly: GCF_021184085.1. Classification (NCBI taxonomy): domain Eukaryota; kingdom Metazoa; phylum Chordata; class Actinopteri; order Salmoniformes; family Salmonidae; genus Oncorhynchus; species Oncorhynchus gorbuscha. The sequence goes on from NC_060191.1 coordinate 5,441,151, forward strand.
GTTAGGAAGAGAGATACAGGGTTAAAAAGAGAGATACAGGTTTAGAAAGAGAGATACGGGGTTAGGAAGAGTGATACAGGGTGAGGAAGAGAGATACAGGGTTAGAAAGATATTCAGGGTTAGAAGGAGAGATACAGGGTTAGGAAGAGAGATACAGGGTTAGAACGAGAGATACAGGTTTAGAAAGAGAGATACAGGTTTAGAAAGAGAGATACAGGGTTAAAAAGAGAGATTCAGGTTTAGAAAGAGATATACAGGGTTAGGAAGAGTGATACAGGTTTAGGAAGAGAGATACAGGGTTAGAAAGATATTCAGGGTTAGAAAGAGAGATACAGGGTTAGGAAGAGAGATACAGGTTTAGAACAAGAGATACACATTTAGAAAGAGAGATACAGGTTTAGACAGAGAGATACAAGGTTAAAAAGAGAGATTCAGGTTTAGAAAGAGAGATACAGGGTTAGAAAGATATTTAGGGTTAGGAAGAGAGATTCAGGGTTAGAAAGAGAGATGCAGAGTTAGGAAGAGAGATACAGGTTTAGGAAGAGAGATACAGGGTTAGAAAGAGAGATACGGGATTAGGAATAGAGATACAGGGTTAGGAAGACAGATAAAGGGTTAGGAAGAGAGATACAGGTTTAGAAAGAGAGATACAGGTTTAGGAAGAGTGATACAGGGTTAGAAAGAGATTCAGGGTTAGGAAGAGAGATACAGGGTTAGAAAGAGAGATACAGGGTTAGGAAGAGAGATACAGGGTTAGAAAGAGAGATACGGCGTTAGAAAGAGAGATACAGGGTTAGAAAGGGAGATACAGGGTTAGAAAGAGAGATACAGGGTTAAAAAGAGAGATTCAGGTTTAGAAAGAGATATACAGGGTTAGGAAGAGTGATACAGGTTTAGGAAGAGAGATACAGGGTTAGAAAGATATTCAGGGTTAGAAAGAGAGATACAGGGTTAGGAAGAGAGATACAGGTTTAGAACAAGAGATACACATTTAGAAAGAGAGATACAGGTTTAGACAGAGAGATACAAGGTTAAAAAGAGAGATTCAGGTTTAGAAAGAGAGATACAGGGTTAGAAAGATATTTAGGGTTAGGAAGAGAGATTCAGGGTTAGAAAGAGAGATGCAGAGTTAGGAAGAGAGATACAGGTTTAGGAAGAGAGATACAGGGTTAGAAAGAGAGATACGGGATTAGGAAGAGAGATACAGGGTTAGGAAGACAGATAAAGGGTTAGGAAGAGAGATACAGGTTTAGAAAGAGAGATACAGGTTTAGGAAGAGTGATACAGGGTTAGAAAGAGATTCAGGGTTAGGAAGAGAGATACAGGGTTAGAAAGAGAGATACAGGGTTAAAAAGAGAGATTCAGGTTTAGAAAGAGATATACAGGGTTAGGAAGAGTGATACAGGGTTAGAAAGAGAGATACAGGGTTAGAAAGAGAGATACAGGGTTAGGAAGACAGATAAAGGGTTAGGAAGAGAGATACAGGTTTAGAACGAGAGATACAGGTTTAGGAAGAGTGATACAGGGTTAGAAAGAGATTCAGGGTTAGGAAGAGAGATACAGGGTTAGAAAGAGAGATACAGGGTTAGGAAGAGAGATACAGGGTTAGAAAGAGAGATACGGCGTTAGAAAGAGAGATACAGGGTTAGAAAGAGAGATACAGGGTTAGGAAGAGAGATACAGGGTTAAAAAGAGAGATACAGGTTTAGAAAGAGAGATACAGGGTTAGGAAGAGTGATACAGGGTTAGGAAGAGAGATACAGGGTTAGAAAGATATTCAGGGTTAGAAAGAGAGATACAGGGTTAGGAAGAGAGATACAGGGTTAGAACGAGAGATACAGGTTTAGAAAGAGAGATACAGGTTTAGAAAGAGTGATACAGGGTTAAAAAGAGAGATTCAGGTTTAGAAAGAGAGATACAGGGTTAGAAAGATATTTAGGGTTAGGAAGAGAGTCAGGGTTAGAAAGAGAGATGCAGAGTTAGGAAGAGAGATACAGGTTTAGGAAGAGAGATACAGGGTTAGAAAGAGAGATACAGTGTTAGGAAGAAAGATACAGGTTTAGAAAGAGAGATATGGGGTTAGGAAGAGATGTAGGGTTAGGAAGAGAGATATAGGGTTAGAAAGAGAGATACAGGGTTAGAAAGAGATGTAGGGTTAGGAAGAGAGATATAGGGTTAGAAATAGAGATACAGGGTTAGGAAGAGAGATACAGGGTTAGAAAGAGAGATACAGGGTTAGGAAGAGAGATACAGGGTTAAAAAGAGAGATACAGGTTTAGAAAGAGAGATACGGGGTTAGGAAGAGTGATACAGGGTGAGGAAGAGAGATACAGGGTTAGAAAGATATTCAGGGTTAGAAGGAGAGATACAGGGTTAGGAAGAGAGATACAGGGTTAGAACGAGAGATACAGGTTTAGAAAGAGAGATACAGGTTTAGAAAGAGAGATACAGGGTTAAAAGAGAGATTCAGGTTTAGAAAGAGATATACAGGGTTAGGAAGAGTGATACAGGTTTAGGAAGAGAGATACAGGGTTAGAAAGATATTCAGGGTTAGAAAGAGAGATACAGGGTTAGGAAGAGAGATACAGGTTTAGAACAAGAGATACACATTTAGAAAGAGAGATACAGGTTTAGACAGAGAGATACAAGGTTAAAAAGAGAGATTCAGGTTTAGAAAGAGAGATACAGGGTTAGAAAGATATTTAGGGTTAGGAAGAGAGATTCAGGGTTAGAAAGAGAGATGCAGAGTTAGGAAGAGAGATACAGGTTTAGGAAGAGAGATACAGGGTTAGAAAGAGAGATACGGGATTAGGAATAGAGATACAGGGTTAGGAAGACAGATAAAGGGTTAGGAAGAGAGATACAGGTTTAGAAAGAGAGATACAGGTTTAGGAAGAGTGATACAGGGTTAGAAAGAGATTCAGGGTTAGGAAGAGAGATACAGGGTTAGAAAGAGAGATACAGGGTTAAAAAAGAGATTCAGGTTTAGAAAGAGATATACAGGGTTAGGAAGAGTGATACAGGGTTAGAAAGAGAGATACAGGGTTAGAAAGAGAGATACAGGGTTAGGAAGACAGATAAAGGGTTAGGAAGAGAGATACAGGTTTAGAACGAGAGATACAGGTTTAGGAAGAGTGATACAGGGTTAGAAAGAGATTCAGGGTTAGGAAGAGAGATACAGGGTTAGAAAGAGAGATACAGGGTTAGGAAGAGAGATACAGGGTTAGAAAGAGAGATACGGCGTTAGAAAGAGAGATACAGGGTTAGAAAGAGAGATACAGGGTTAGGAAGAGAGATACAGGGTTAAAAGAGAGATACAGGTTTAGAAAGAGAGATACAGGGTTAGGAAGAGTGATACAGGGTTAGGAAGAGAGATACAGGGTTAGAAAGATATTCAGGGTTAGAAAGAGAGATACAGGGTTAGGAAGAGAGATACAGGGTTAGAACGAGAGATACAGGTTTAGAAAGAGAGATACAGGTTTAGAAAGAGTGATACAGGGTTAAAAAGAGAGATTCAGGTTTAGAAAGAGAGATACAGGGTTAGAAAGATATTTAGGGTTAGGAAGAGAGTCAGGGTTAGAAAGAGAGATGCAGAGTTAGGAAGAGAGATACAGGTTTAGGAAGAGAGATACAGGGTTAGAAAGAGAGATACAGTGTTAGGAAGAAAGATACAGGTTTAGAAAGAGAGATGCAGGGTAAGAAAGAGATGTAGGGTTAGGAAGAGAGATATAGGGTTAGGAAGAGAGATGCAGGGTTAGGAAGAAAGATACGGGGTTAAGAAGAGAGATGCAGGGTTAGGAAGAGAGATACGGGGTTAGGAAGAGAGATACAGGGTTAGAAAGAGAGATACAGGGTTATGAAGAGAGATACAGGGTTAGTAAGAGAGATACAGGGTTAGAAAGAGAGATACAGGGTTAGGAAGAGAAATACAGGGTTAGGAAGAGAGATACAAGGTTAGGAAGAGAGATACAGGGTTAGAAAGAGAGATACAGGGTTAGGAAGAGAGATACAGGGTTAGAAAGAGAGATATGGGGTTAGGAAGAGATGTAGGGTTAGGAAGAGAGATACAGGGTTAGGAAGAGAGATACAGGGTTAGAAAGATATTTAGGTTTAGAAAGAGAGATACAGGGTTAGGAAGAGAGATACAGGGTTAGAAAGAGAGATACAGGGTTAGAAAGAGAGATAGAGGGTTAGGAAGACAGATAAAGGGTTATGAAGAGAGATACAGGTTTAGAACGAGAGATACAGGTTTAGGAAGAGTGATACAGGGTTAGAAAGAGAGATACAGGGTTAGGAAGAGAAATCCAGGGTTAGGAAGAGCGATACAGGGTTAGGAAGAGAGATACGGGGTTAGAAAGAGAGATACAGGGTTAGGAAGAGAGATACAGGGTTAAAAAGAGAGATACATGTTTAGAAATAGAGATACAGGGTTAGGAAGAGTAATACAGGGTTAGGAAGAGAGATACAGGGTTAGAAAGATATTTAGCTTTAGAAAGAGAGATACAGGGTTAGGAAGAGAGATACAGGGTTAGAAAGAGAGATACATGGTTAGAAAGAGAGATACAGGGTTAGGAAGACAGATAAAGGGTTAGGAAGAGAGATACAGGTTTAGAACGAGAGATACAGGTTTAGGAAGAGTGATACAGGGTTAGAAAGAGATTCAGGGTTAGGAAGAGAGATACAGGGTTAGAAAGAGAGATACAGGGTTAGGAAGAGAGATACAGGGTTAGAAAGAGAGATACGGCGTTAGAAAGAGAGATACAGGGTTAGAAAGAGAGATACAGGGTTAGGAAGAGAGATACAGGGTTAAAAGAGAGATACAGGTTTAGAAAGAGAGATACAGGGTTAGGAAGAGTGATACAGGGTTAGGAAGAGAGATACAGGGTTAGAAAGATATTCAGGGTTAGAAAGAGAGATACAGGGTTAGGAAGAGAGATACAGGGTTAGAACGAGAGATACAGGTTTAGAAAGAGAGATACAGGTTTAGAAAGAGTGATACAGGGTTAAAAAGAAAGATTCAGGTTTAGAAAGAGAGATACAGGGTTAGAAAGATATTTAGGGTTAGGAAGAGAGTCAGGGTTAGAAAGAGAGATGCAGAGTTAGGAAGAGAGATACAGGGTTAGAAAGAGAGATACAGTGTTAGGAAGAAAGATACAGGTTTAGAAAGAGAGATGCAGGGTAAGAAAGAGATGTAGGGTTAGGAAGAGAGATGCAGGGTTAGGAAGAAAGATACGGGGTTAGGAAGAGAGATGCAGGGTTAGGAAGAGAGATACGGGGTTAGGAAGAGATACAGGGTTAGAAAGAGAGATACAGGGTTAGGAAGAGATACAGGGTTAGTAAGAGAGATACAGGGTTAGAAAGAGAGATACAGGGTTAGGAAGAGAGATACAGGGTTAGAAAGAGAGATATGGGGTTAGGAAGAGATGTAGGGTTAGGAAGAGAGATATAGGGTTAGAAAGAGAGATACAGGGTTAGAAAGAGATGTAGGGTTAGGAAGAGAGATATAGGGTTAGAAATAGAGATACAGGGTTAGGAAGAGAGATACAGGGTTAGAAAGAGAGATACAGGGTTAGGAAGAGAGATACAGGGTTAAAAAGAGAGATACAGGTTTAGAAAGAGAGATACGGGGTTAGGAAGAGTGATACAGGGTGAGGAAGAGAGATACAGGGTTAGAAAGATATTCAGGGTTAGAAGGAGAGATACAGGGTTAGGAAGAGAGATACAGGGTTAGAACGAGAGATACAGGTTTAGAAAGAGAGATACAGGTTTAGAAAGAGAGATACAGGGTTAAAAAGAGAGATTCAGGTTTAGAAAGAGATATACAGGGTTAGGAAGAGTGATACAGGTTTAGGAAGAGAGATACAGGGTTAGAAAGATATTCAGGGTTAGAAAGAGAGATACAGGGTTAGGAAGAGAGATACAGGTTTAGAACAAGAGATACACATTTAGAAAGAGAGATACAGGTTTAGACAGAGAGATACAAGGTTAAAAAGAGAGATTCAGGTTTAGAAAGAGAGATACAGGGTTAGAAAGATATTTAGGGTTAGGAAGAGAGATTCAGGGTTAGAAAGAGAGATGCAGAGTTAGGAAGAGAGATACAGGTTTAGGAAGAGAGATACAGGGTTAGAAAGAGAGATACGGGATTAGGAAGAGAGATACAGGGTTAGGAAGACAGATAAAGGGTTAGGAAGAGAGATACAGGTTTAGAAAGAGAGATACAGGTTTAGGAAGAGTGATACAGGGTTAGAAAGAGATTCAGGGTTAGGAAGAGAGATACAGGGTTAGAAAGAGAGATACAGGGTTAGGAAGAGAGATACAGGGTTAGAAAGAGAGATACGGCGTTAGAAAGAGAGATACAGGGTTAGAAAGGGAGATACAGGGTTAGAAAGAGAGATACAGGGTTAAAAAGAGAGATTCAGGTTTAGAAAGAGATATACAGGGTTAGGAAGAGTGATACAGGTTTAGGAAGAGAGATACAGGGTTAGAAAGATATTCAGGGTTAGAAAGAGAGATACAGGGTTAGGAAGAGAGATACAGGTTTAGAACAAGAGATACACATTTAGAAAGAGAGATACAGGTTTAGACAGAGAGATACAAGGTTAAAAAGAGAGATTCAGGTTTAGAAAGAGAGATACAGGGTTAGAAAGATATTTAGGGTTAGGAAGAGAGATTCAGGGTTAGAAAGAGAGATGCAGAGTTAGGAAGAGAGATACAGGTTTAGGAAGAGAGATACAGGGTTAGAAAGAGAGATACGGGATTAGGAAGAGAGATACAGGGTTAGGAAGACAGATAAAGGGTTAGGAAGAGAGATACAGGTTTAGAAAGAGAGATACAGGTTTAGGAAGAGTGATACAGGGTTAGAAAGAGATTCAGGGTTAGGAAGAGAGATACAGGGTTAGAAAGAGAGATACAGGGTTAGGAAGAGAGATACAGGGTTAGAAAGAGAGATACGGCGTTAGAAAGAGAGATACAGGGTTAGAAAGGGAGATACAGGGTTAGGAAGAGAGATACAGGGTTAAAAAGAGAGATACAGGTTTAGAAAGAGAGATACAGGGTTAGGAAGAGTGATACAGGGTTAGGAAGAGAGATACAGGGTTAGAAAGAGAGATACAGGGTTAGGAAGAGAGATACAGGGTTAGAACGAGAGATGCAGGGTAAGAAAGAGATGTAGGGTTAGGAAGAGAGATATAGGGTTAGGAAGAGAGATGCAGGGTTAGGAAGAAAGATGCAGGGTTAGGAAGAGAGATACGGGGTTAGGAAGAGAGATACAGGGTTAGAAAGAGAGATACAGGGTTAGGAAGAGAGATACAGGGTTAGTAAGAGAGATACAGGGTTAGAAAGAGAGATACAGGGTTAGGAAGAGAAATACAGGGTTAGGAAGAGAGATACAGGGTTAGAAAGAGAGATACAGGGTTAGGAAGAGAGATACAGGGTTAGAAAGAGAGATATGGGGTTAGGAAGAGTGATACAGGGTGAGGAAGAGAGATACAGGGTTAGAAAGATATTCAGGGTTAGGAAGAGAGATTCAGAGTTAGAAAGAGAGATACAGGGTTAGGAAGAGAGATGCAGAGTTAGGAAGAGAGATACAGGTTTAGGAAGAAAGATAAAGGTTTAGAATTAGAGATGCAGGGTTAGAAAGAGATGTAGGGTTAGGAAGAGAGATATAGGGTTAGGAAGAGATGCAGGGTTAGGAAGAGAGATACGGGGTTAGGAAGAGAGATTCAGGGTTAGGAAGAGAGATACAGGGTTAGGAAGAGAGATTCAAGGTTTGAAAGAGAGATTCATGGTTAGAGAGAGAAAGAGATACAGGGTTAGAAAGAGAGATACAGGTTTAGAACAAGAGATACAGGTTTAGGAAGAGTGATACAGGGTTAGAAAGAGATTCAGGGTTAGGAAGAGAGATACAGGGTTAGAAAGAGAGATACAGGGTTAGAAGGAGAGATACAGGGTTAGGAAGACAGATAAAGGGTTAGGAAGAGAGATACAGGTTAAGAACGAGAGATACAGGTTTAGGAAGAGTGATACAGGGTTAGAAAGAGATTCAGGGTTAGGAAGAGAGATACAGGGTTAGAAAGAGAGATACAGGGTTAGAAGGAGAGATACTGGGTTAGGAAGACAGATAAAGGGTTAGGAAGAGAGATACAGGTTTAGAACGAGAGATACAGGTTTAGGAAGAGTGATACAGGGTTAGAAAGAGATTCAGGGTTAGGAAGAGAGATACAGGGTTAGAAAGAGAGATACAGGGTTAGGAAGAGAGATTCAGGATTAGAAAGAGAGATACAGGGTTAGCAAGAGTGATACAGGGTTAGGAAGAGAAATAGAGGATTAGGAAGAGAGATACAGGGTTAGAAATAGAGATACAGGGTTAGGAAGAGAGATACAGGTTTAGAACGAGAGATACAGGTTTAGGAAGAGTGATACAGTGTTAGAAAGATATTCAGGGTTAGGAAGAGAGATACAGGTTTAGAAAGAGAGATACAGGCTTAGAAGGAGAGATACAGGGTTAGGAAGACAGATAAAGGGTTAGGAAGAGAGATACAGGTTTAGAACGAGAGATACAGGTTTAGGAAGAGTGATACAGGGTTAGAAAGAGATTCAGGGTTAGGAAGAGAGATACAGGGTTAGGAAGAGAGATTCAAGGTTTGAAAGAGAGATTCAGGGTTAGAGAGAGAAAGAGATACAGGGTTAGAAAGAGAGATACAGGTTTAGAACGAGATATACAGGTTTAGGAAGAGTGATACAGGGTTAGAAAGAGATTCAGGGTTAGGAAGAGAGATACAGGTTTAGAAAGAGAGATACAGGCTTAGAAGGAGAGATACAGGGTTAGGAAGACAGATAAAGGGTTAGGAAGAGAGATACAGGTTTAGAACGAGAGATACAGGTTTAGGAAGAGTGATACAGGGTTAGAAAGAGATTCAGGGTTAGGAAGAGAGATACAGGGTTAGGAAGAGAGATTCAAGGTTTGAAAGAGAGATTCAGGGTTAGAGAGAGAAAGAGATACAGGGTTAGAAAGAGAGATACAGGTTTAGAACGAGATATACAGGTTTAGGAAGAGTGATACAGGGTTAGAAAGAGATTCAGGGTTAGGAAGAGAGATACAGGGTTAGAAAGAGAGATACAGGGTTAGGAAGAGAGATACGGGGTTAGAAAGAGAGATACGGGGTTAGAAAGAGAGGTACAGGGTTAGAAAGATATTCAGGGTTAGAAAGAGAGATACAGGGTTAGGAAGAGAGTTACAGCATTAGGAAGAGTGATACAGGGTTAGGAAGAGAAATAGAGGGTTAGGAAGAGAGATACAGGGTTAGAAAGAGAGATACAGGGTTAGGAAGAGAGATACAGGGTTAGGAAGAGAAATACAGGGTTAGGAAAAGAGATACAGGGTTAGGAAGAGAAATATAGGGTTAGGAAGAGAAATACAAGGTTAGAAATAGAGATACAGGGTTAGGAAGAGAGATACAGGGTTAGAAAGAGAGATACAGGGTTAGGAAGAGAAATACAGGGCTAGGAAAAGAGATACAGGGTTAGGAAGAGAAATATAGGGTTAGGAAGAGAAATACAAGGTTAGAAATAGAGATACAGGGTTAGGAAGAGAGATACAGGGTTAGAAAGAGAGATACAGGGTTAGGAAGAGTGATACAGGGTTAGAAAGAGATTCAGGGTTAGGAAGAGATTCAGGGTTAGGAAGAGAGATACAGGGTTAGAAAGAGAGATACGGTGTTAGAAAGAGAGATACAGGGTTAGAAAGAGAGATACGGGGTTAGAAATAGAGATACAAGTTTTGAAAGAGAGATACAGGGTTAGGAAGTGTGATACAGGGTTAGGAAGAGAGATACAGGGTTAGAAAGATATTCAGGGTTAAAGAAGATAGGTACAGGGTTAGAAAGATATTCAGGGTTAGAAAGAGAGATGCAGGGTTAGGAAGAGAGTTACAGCGTTAGGAAGAGTGATACAGGGTTAGGAAGAGAAATAGAGGGTTAGGAAGAAAGATACAGGGTTAGGAAGAGAGATACAGGGTTAGAAAGAGAGATACAGGGTTAGGAAGAGTGATACAGGGTTAGAAAGAGATACAGGGTTAGAAGGAGAGATACAGGGTTAGAAAGAGAGATACAGGGTTAAAAAGAGAGATTCAGGTTTAGAAAGAGAGATACAGGGTTAGAAAGACATTTAGGGTTAGGAAGAGAGTCAGGGTTAGAAAGAGAGATGCAGAGTTAGGAAGAGAGATACAGGTTTAGGAAGAGAGATACAGGGTTAGAAAGAGAGATGCAGGGTAAGCAAGAGATGTAGGGTTAGGAAGAGAGATGCAGGGTTAGGAAGAAAGATACGGGGTTAGGAAGAGAGATGCAGGGTTAGGAAGAGAGATACAGGGTTAGAAAGAGAGATACAGGGTTAGGAAGAGAGATACAGGGTTAGTAAGAGAGATACAGGGTTAGAAAGAGAGATACAGGGTTAGGAAGAGAGATACAGGGTTAGAAAGAGAGATATGGGGTTAGGAAGAGATGTAGGGTTAGGAAGAGAGATATAGGGTTAGAAAGAGAGATACAGGGTTAGAAAGAGATGTAGGGTTAGGAAGAGAGATATAGGGTTAGAAATAGAGATACAGGGTTAGGAAGAGAGATACAGGGTTAGAAAGAGAGATACAGGGTTAGGAAGAGAGATACAGGGTTAAAAAGAGAGATACAGGTTTAGAAAGAGAGATACGGGGTTAGGAAGAGTGATACAGGGTGAGGAAGAGAGATACAGGGTTAGAAAGATATTCAGGGTTAGAAGGAGAGATACAGGGTTAGGAAGAGAGATACAGGGTTAGAACGAGAGATACAGGTTTAGAAAGAGAGATACAGGTTTAGAAAGAGAGATACAGGGTTAGAAAGAGAGATACGGGGTTAGAAAGAGAGGTACAGGGTTAGAAAGATATTCAGGGTTAGAAAGAGAGATACAGGGTTAGGAAGAGAGTTACAGCATTAGGAAGAGTGATACAGGGTTAGGAAGAGAAATAGAGGGTTAGGAAGAGAGATACAGGGTTAGAAAGAGAGATACAGGTTTAGAACAAGAGATACAGGTTTAGGAAGAGTGATACAGGGTTAGAAAGATATTCAGGGTTAGGAAGAGAGATACAGGTTTAGAAAGAGAGATACAGGGTTAGGAAGAGTGATACAGGGTTAGGAAGAGAAATAGAGGGTTAGGAAGAGAGATACAGGGTTAGAAATAGAGATACAGGGTTAGGAAGAGAGATACAGGGTTAGGAAGAGAAATACAGGGTTAGGAAAAGAGATACAGGGTTAGGAAGAGAAATATAGGGTTAGGAAGAGAAATACAAGGTTAGAAATAGAGATACAGGGTTAGGAAGAGAGATACAGGGTTAGAAAAGAGATACAGGGTTAGGAAGAGAAATACAGGGCTAGGAAAAGAGATACAGGGTTAGGAAGAGAAATATAGGGTTAGGAAGAGAAATACAAGGTTAGAAATAGAGATACAGGGTTAGGAAGAGAGATACAGGGTTAGAAAGAGAGATACAGGGTTAGGAAGAGTGATACAGGGTTAGAAAGAGATTCAGGGTTAGGAAGAGATTCAGGGTTAGGAAGAGAGATACAGGGTTAGAAAGAGAGATACGGTGTTAGAAAGAGAGATACAGGGTTAGAAAGAGAGATACGGGGTTAGAAATAGAGATACACGTTTTGAAAGAGAGATACAGGGTTAGGAAGTGTGATACAGGGTTAGGAAGAGAGATACAGGGTTAGAAAGATATTCAGGGTTAAAGAAGAGAGGTACAGGGTTAGAAAGATATTCAGGGTTAGAAAGAGAGATACAGGGTTAGGAAGAGAGTTACAGCGTTAGGAAGAGTGATACAGGGTTAGGAAGAGAAATAGAGGGTTAGGAAGAGAGATACAGGGTTAGGAAGAGAGATACAGGGTTAGAAAGAGAGATACAGGGTTAGGAAGAGTGATACAGGGTTAGAAAGAGATACAGGGTTAGAAGGAGAGATACAGGGTTAGAAAGAGAGATACAGGGTTAAAAAGAGAGATTCAGGTTTAGAAAGAGAGATACAGGGTTAGAAAGATATTTAGGGTTAGGAAGAGAGTCAGGGTTAGAAAGAGAGATGCAGAGTTAGGAAGAGAGATACAGGTTTAGGAAGAGAGATACAGGGTTAGAAAGAGAGATACAGTGTTAGGAAGAAAGATACAGGTTTAGAAAGAGAGATGCAGGGTAAGAAAGAGATGTAGGGTTAGGAAGAGAGATGCAGGGTTAGGAAGAAAGATACGGGGTTAGGAAGAGAGATGCAGGGTTAGTTTATTATCTATTTCACTTGATTTGGCAATGTAAACATATGTTAATTTTGCACGCCCAATTTTTCAGTTTTTGATTTGTTAAAAAGGTTTGAAATATCCAATAAATGTCGTTCCACTTCATGATTGTGTCCCACTTGTTGTTGATTCTTCACAAAAAAATACAGTTTTATATCTTTATGTTTGAAGCCTGAAATGTGGCAAAAGGTCGCAAAGTTCAAGTGGGCCGAATACTTTCGCAAGGCACTGTATCTACACTGTAGGATCAGTTTACCCAACCCAAATCCTAACCATAATCCTAACCAAATCAGAACCCCAGAAAACCCCTTCATCCTCAATGCTGGGTTGTGTTCAGAAGGTGTAAAACGGGAGAAAACGCAGTGAAACTGAGGTATTACAGGGGTTCCGTTCAGTGATAAAAAAACAACAGCAACGTGTTGAGCTGTTTTGAAGTGGAGAAGGTGCTCTACTGAACGTGACCTCCGAGAGGAAAGCTGATGTTGTGCTTCCTGTTTGGCAGCGTTCTGTCCCGTGTGCTTGCCTGTGTCTATAGAACTTTAAGGTGTGCTCCCCTACTGCAGGAGTCAGGCTCCATCTTCCTCCAGTTCAGCTCATCCACCAGCCTCCAGCTGGAGGTCATCTTCAAAATACTAGAGGAGTACGACTGGACCACCTTCTCAGTGGTGTCCACCCGTCACCATGGCTACCAGGACTTCCTGTCGGTGGTGGACGGCCTGACGGACGGCTCGTTCATCGGCTGGGAGAAGAAGAGCGTGGTCATGCTGAACGTGACGGACGACCCGGGAGGGGCACGTACGCGCAGGCTGCTCAAGGAGAACGAGGCGCAGGTGAGACAGGGGGGAGGGAGGGGGGGAAGGGGAGAAAAGGGGGAGGAAGTGTTACTGAGTGGCCATGAGACTCCATGTGGCTGGCTGGGTTGGCTGGGTTCCTCCTCCTTCTTCCTCTCTCCCTCTGTCCCTGTGGCTCTCTCTCCTCTCTCTCCTCTATCCCTCTGTTCTTCTCATCACTCCCTCCCTTCATGACTAGTGTGTGCCCTTTCTTTCTCTCTCCCTCTGTCCTCTCTCTCCTCTCTCTCCTCTCTCTCCTCTATCCATCTGTTCTTCTCATCACTCCCTCCCTTCATGACTAGTGTGTGCCGTGTGCCCTTCCTTTCTCTCTCCCTCTGTCCTCTCTCTCCTCTCTCTCATCTCTCCCTCTGTCCCTGTCTCTCTCTCCTCTCTCTCATCTCTCCCTCTGTCCCTGTGTCTCTCTCTCCTCTCTCTCCTCTATCTCTCTGTTCTTCTCATCACTTCCTACCTTCATGACTAGTGTGTGCCGTGTGCCCTTTCTTTCTCTCTCCCTCTGTCCCTGTGTCTCTCTCTCCTCTCTCCTCTATCCCTCCGTTCTTCTCATTACTCCCTCCCTTCATGACTAGTGTGTGCCCTTTCTTTCTCTATCCCTCTCTCCTCTCTCTCCTCTCTCCTCTCTCCCTCTGTCCTCTCTCTCCTCTCTCTCCTCTCTCCTCTCTCCCTCTGTCCTCTCTCTCCTCTCTCTCCTCTATCCCTCTGTTCTTCTCATCACTCCCTACCTTCATGACTAGTGTGTGCCGTGTGCCCTTTCTTTCTCTCTCCCTCTGTCCCTGTGTCTCTCTCTCCTCTCTCTCCTCTATCTCTCTGTTCTTCTCATCACTTCCTACCTTCATGACTAGTGTGTGCCGTGTGCCCTTTCTTTCTCTCTCCCTCTGTCCCTGTGTCTCTCTCTCCTCTCTCTCCTCTATCCCTCCGTTCTTCTCATTACTCCCTCCGTTCATGACTAGTGTGTGCCCTTTCTTTCTATATCCCTCTCTCCTCTCTCTCCTCTCTCCTCTCTCCCTCTGTCCTCTCTCTCCTCTCTCTCCTCTATCCCTCTGTTCTCATCACTCCCTACCTTCATGACTAGTGTGTGCCGTGTGCCCTTTCTTTCTCTCTCCCTCTGTCCCTGTGTCTCTCTCTCCTCTCTCTCCTCTATCCCTCTGTCCCTGTGTCTCTCTCTCCTCTTTCTCCTCTATCCCTCTGTCCTCTCTCTCCT
>NC_060191.1:5462998-5490498 GCF_021184085.1 Oncorhynchus gorbuscha
TTTCTCTCTCTCCATCCATCCCTCCCTATCTATCCCTTTCTCTCCTTCTCTCTCTCCAAACATCCTTCCCTATTGCCCTCTCTTTCTCTCCTTCTCTCTCTCTCCATCCATCCCTCCCTATCGCTCTCTCTTTCTCTCCTTTTCTCTCTCTCCATCCATCCCTCCCTATCTATCCCTTTCTCTCCTTCTCTCTCTCCAAACATCCTTCCCTATTGCCCTCTCTTTCTCTCCTTCTCTCTATCTCCATGCCTCCCTCCCTATCGCTCTCTCTTTCTCTCCTTCTCTCTCTCTCCATCCGTCCCTCCCTATCTCTCCCTTTCTCTCTTTCTCTCTCTCTCCATCCATCCCTCCCTATCACTCTCTCTTTCTCTCCTTCTCTCTCTCTCCATCATCCCTCCCTATCGCTCTCTCTTTCTCTCCTTCTCTCTCTCTCATCCATCCCTCCCTATCGCTCTCTCTTTCTCCCCTTTTCTCTCTCTCCATCCCTCCCTCCCTATCGCTCTCTCTTTCTCTCCTTCTCTCTCCATCCATCCCTCCCTATCGCTCTCTCTTTCTCTCCTTCTCTCTCTCTCCATCCATCCCTCCCTATCTCTCTCTTTCTCTCCTTCTCTCTCTCTCCATCCATCCCTCCCTATCGCTCTCTCTTTCTCCCCTTTTCTCTCTCTCCATCCCTCCCTCCCTATCGCTCTCTCTTTCTCTCCTTCTCTCTCTCTCCATCCATCCCTCCCCATTGCTCTCTCTTTCTCTCTTTCTCTCTCTCACTCCATCCATCCCTCCCTATCGCTCTCTCTTTCTCTCCTTCTCTCTCTCTCCATCCATCCCTCCCTATCGCTCTCTCTGTCTCTCCTTTTCTCTCTCTCCATCCATCCCTCCCTATCTATCCCTTTCTCTCCTTCTCTCTCTCCAAACATCCTTCCCTATTGCCCTCTCTTTCTCTCCTTCTCTCTATCTCCATCCCTCCCTCCCTATCGCTCTCTCTTTCTCTCCTTCTCTCTCTCTCCATCCGTCCCTCCCTATCTCTCCCTTTCTCTCTTTCTCTCTCTCTCCATCCATCCCTCCCTATCACTCTCTCTTTCTCTCCTTCTCTCTCTCTCTCCATCATCCCTCCCTATCGCTCTCTCTTTCTCTCCTTCTCTCTCTCTCCATCCATCCCTCCCTATCGCTCTCTCTTTCTCTCCTTCTCTCTCTCTCCATCCATCCCTCCCTATCGCTCTCTCTTTCTCTCCTTCTCTCTCTCTCCATCCATCCCTCCCTATCTATCCCTTTCTCTCCTTCTCTCTCTCCAAACATCCTTTCCTATTGCCCTCTCTTTCTCTCCTCTCTCTCCAAACATCCTTCCCTATTGCCCTCTCTTTCTCTCCTTCTCTCTCTCTCCATCCATCCCTCCCTATCGCTCTCTCTTTCTCTCATTTTCTCTCTCTTCATCCATCCCTCCCTATCTATCCCTTTCTCTCTTTCTCTCTCTCCAAACACCCTTCCCTATTGCCCTCTCTTTCTCTCCTTTTCTCTATCTCCATGCCTCCCTCCCTATCGCTCTCTCTTTCTCTCCTTCTCTCACTCTCCATCCGTCCCTCCCTATCTCTCCCTTTCTCTCTTTCCCTCTCTCTCCATCCATCCCTCCCTACCGCTCTCTCTTTCTCTCCTTCTCTCTCTCTCCATCATCACTCCCTATCGCTCTCTCTTTCTCTCCTTTTCTCTCTCTCCATCCATCCCTCCCTATCGCTCTCTCTTTCTCCCCTTTTCTCTCTCTCCATCATCACTCCCTATCGCTCTCTCTTTCTCTCCTTCTCTCTCCATCTATCCCTCCCTATCGCTCTCTCTTTCTCTCCTTCTCTCTCTCTCCATCCATCCCTCCCTATCTCTCTCTTTCTCTCCTTCTCTCTCCATCCATCCCTCCCTATCGCTCTCTCTTTCTCTCCTTCTTTCTCTCTCCATCCATCCCTCCCTATCGCTCTCTCTTTCTCTCCTTCTCTCTCTCTCCATCCATCCTTCCCTATTGCTCTCTCTTTCTCTCCTTCTCTCTCTCTCCATCCCTCCCTCCCTATCGCTCTCTCTTTCTCTCCTTCTCGCTCTCTCCATCCGTCCCTCCCTATCTCTCCCTTTCTCTCTTTCTCTCTCTCTCCATCCATCCCTCCCTATCGCTCTCTCTTTCTCTCCTTCTCGCTCTCTCCATCATCCCTCCCTATCGCTCTCTCTTTCTCTCCTTTTCTCTCTCTCCATCCATCCATCCCTCCCTATCGCTCTCTCTTTCTCTCCTTTTCTCTCTCTCCATCCATCCCTCCCTATCGCTCTCTCTTTCTCCCCTTTTCTCTCTCTCCATCCCTCCCTCCCTATCGCTCTCTCTTTCTCTCCTTCTCTCTCTCTCCATCCATCCCTCCCCATTGCTCTCTCTTTCTCTCTTTCTCTCTCTCACTCCATCCATCCCTCCCTATCGCTCTCTCTTTCTCTCCTTCTCTCTCTCTCCATCCATCCCTTCCTATCGCTCTCTCTTTCTCTCCTTTTCTCTCTCTCCATCCATCCCTCCCTATCTATCCCTTTCTCTCCTTCTCTCTCTCCAAACATCCTTCCCTATTGCCCTCTCTTTCTCTCCTTCTCTCTATCTCCATCCCTCCCTCCCTATCGCTCTCTCTTTCTCTCCTTCTCTCTCTCTCCATCCGTCCCTCCCTATCTCTCCCTTTCTCTCTTTCTCTCTCTCTCCATCCATCCCTCCCTATCACTCTCTCTTTCTCTCCTTCTCTCTCTCTCTCCATCATCCCTCCCTATCGCTCTCTCTTTCTCTCCTTCTCTCTCTCTCCATCCATCCCTCCCTATCGCTCTCTCTTTCTCTCCTTCTCTCTCTCTCCATCCATCCCTCCCTATCGCTCTCTCTTTCTCTCCTTTTCTCTCTCTCCATCCATCCCTCCCTATCTATCCCTTTCTCTCCTTCTAGCTCTCCAAACATCCTTCCCTATTGCCCTCTCTTTCTCTCCTTCTCTCTATCTCCATCCCTCCCTCCCTATCGCTCTCTCTTTCTCTCCTTCTCTCTCTCTCCATCCGTCCCTCCCTATCTCTCCCTTTCTCTCTTTCTCTCTCTCTCCATCCATCCCTCCCTATCGCTCTCTCTTTCTCCCCTTTTCTCTCTCTCCATCCCTCCCTCCCTATCGCTCTCTCTTTCTCTCCTTCTCTCTCTCTCCATCCATCCCTCCCTATCGCTCTCTCTTTCTCTCCTTCTCTCTCTCTCCATCATCCCTCCCTATCGCTCTCTCTTTCTCTCCTTCTCTCTCTCTCCATCCATCCCTCCCTATTGCTCTCTCTTTCTCTCCTTCTCTCTCTCTCCATCCATCCCTCCCTATCGCTCTCTCTTTCTCTCCTTCTCTCTCTCTCCATCCATCCCTCCCTATCTCTCTCTTTCTCTACTTCTCTCTCTCTCCATCCATCCCTCCCTATCGCTCTCTCTTTCTCTCTTTCTCTCGCTCTCTCATCCATCCCTCCCTATCGCTCTCTCTTTCTCTCCTTCTCTCTCTCATCCATCCCTCCCTATCTCTCTCTTTCTCTCCTTCTCTCTCTCTCCATCCATCCCTCCCTATCGCTCTCTCTCTTTCTCTCCTTCTCTCTCTCTCCATCCATCCCTCCCTATCTCTCTCTTTCTCTCCTTCTCTCTCTCACCATCCATCTCTCCATATCTCTCTTTTCTCTCCTTCTCTCTCTCTCCATCCATCCCTCCCTATCGCTCTCTCTTTCTCTCCTTCTCTCTCTCTCCATCCATCCCTCCCTATCGCTCTCTCTTTCTCTCCTTCTCTCTCTCTCTCCATCCATCCCTCCCTATCGCTCTCTCTTTCTCTCCTTTTCTCTCTCTCCATCCATCCCTCCCTATTGCTCTCTCTTTCTCTCCTTCTCTCTCTCTCCATCCATCCCTCCCTATCGCTCTCTCTTTCTCTCCTTCTCTCTCTCTCTCCATCCATCCCTCCCTATCGCTCTCTCTTTCTCTCCTTCTCTCTCTCTCCATCCATCCCTCCCTATCGCTCTCTCTTTCTCTCCTCTCTCTCTCCATCCATCCCTCCCTATCGCTCTCTCTTTCTCTCCTTCTCTCTCTCTCCATCCATCCCTCCCTATCTCTCTCTTTCTCTACTTCTCTCTCTCCATCCATCCCTCCCTATCGCTCTCTCTTTCTCTCCTTCTCTCTCTCTCCATCCATCCCTCCCTATCGCTCTCTCTTTCTCTCCTTCTCTCTCTCTCTCCATCCATCCCTCCCTATCGCTCTCTCTTTCTCTCCTTTTCTCTCTCTCCATCCATCCCTCCCTATTGCTCTCTCTTTCTCTCCTTCTCTCTCTCTCCATCCATCCCTCCCTATCGCTCTCTCTTTCTCTCCTTCTCTCTCTCTCTCCATCCATCCCTCCCTATCGCTCTCTCTTTCTCTCCTTCTCTCTCTCTCCATCCATCCCTCCCTATCGCTCTCTCTTTCTCTCCTCTCTCTCTCCATCCATCCCTCCCTATCGCTCTCTCTTTCTCTCCTTCTCTCTCTCTCCATCCATCCCTCCCTATCTCTCTCTTTCTCTACTTCTCTCTCTCCATCCATCCCTCCCTATCGCTCTCTCTTTCTCTCCTTCTCTCTCTCTCCATCCATCCCTCCCTATCGCTCTCTCTTTCTCTCCTTCTCTCTCTCTCCATCCATCCCTCCCTATCTCTCTCTTTCTCTCCTTCTCTCTCTCTCCACCCATCCCTCCCTATCGCTCTCTCTTTCTCTCTTTCTCTCTCTCTCCATCCATCCCTCCCTATCGCTCTCTCTTTCTCTCTTTCTCTCTCTCTCCATCCATCCCTCCCTATCGCTCTCTCTTTCTCTCCTTCTCTCTCTCTCCATCCATCCCTCCCTATTGCTCTCTCTTTCTCTCTTTCTCTCTCTCTCTCCATCCATCCCTCCCTATCGCTCTCTCTTTCTCTCCTTCTCTCTCTCTCCATCCATCCCTCCCTATCACTCTCTCTTTCTCTCCTTTTCTCTCTCTCCATCCATCCCTCCCTATCTATCCCTTTCTCTCCTTCTCTCTCTCCAAACATCCTTCCCTATTGCCCTGTCTTTCTCTCCTTCTCTCTATCTCCATCCCTCCCTCCCTATCGCTCTCTCTTTCTCTCCTTCTCTCTCTCTCCATCCGTCCCTCCCTATCGCTCTCTCTTTCTCTCCTTCTCTCTCTCTCCATCCATCCCTCCCTATTGCTCTCTCTTTCTCTCTTTCTCTCTCTCTCTCCATCCATCCCTCCCTATCGCTCTCTCTTTCTCTCCTTCTCTCTCTCTCCATCCATCCCTCCCTATCACTCTCTCTTTCTCTCCTTCTCTCTCTCTCCATTCATCCCTCCCTATCTCTCTCTTTCTCTACTTCTCTCTCTCTCCATCCATCCCTCCCTATCGCTCTCTCTTTCTCTCTTTCTCTCTCTCTCTCATCCATCCCTCCCTATCGCTCTCTCTTTCTCTCCTTCTCTCTCTCATCCATCCCTCCCTATCTCTCTCTTTCTCTCCTTCTCTCTCTCTCCATCCATCCCTCCCTATCGCTCTCTCTCTTTCTCTCCTTCTCTCTCTCTCCATCCATCCCTCCCTATCTCTCTCTTTCTCTCCTTCTCTCTCTCACCATCCATCTCTCCATATCTCTCTTTTCTCTCCTTCTCTCTCTCTCCATCCATCCCTCCCTATGTCTCTCTTTCTCTCCTTCTCTCTCTCTCCATCCATCCCTCCCTATCGCTCTCTCTTTCTCTCCTTTTCTCTCTCTCCATCCATCCCTCCCTATCGCTCTCTCTTTCTCTCCTTCTCTCTCTCTCCATCCATCCCTCCCTATCGCTCTCTCTTTCTCTCCTTCTCTCTCTCTCTCCATCCATCCCTCCCTATCGCTCTCTCTTTCTCTCCTTTTCTCTCTCTCCATCCATCCCTCCCTATTGCTCTCTCTTTCTCTCCTTCTCTCTCTCTCCATCCATCCCTCCCTATCGCTCTCTCTTTCTCTCCTTTTCTCTCTCTCCATCCATCCCTCCCTATTGCTCTCTCTATCTCTCCTTCTCTCTCTCTCCATCCATCCCTCCCTATCTCTCTCTTTCTCTCCTTCTCTCTCTCTCCATCCATCCCTTTCGCTCTCTCTTTCTCTCCTTCTCTCTCTCCCTACACCCCTGCTGCTACTATATATCTTATCTCCCCAGGGCCTGATTTTACCAAAATATGTCTGCCTCTCTTTTTTCTCTTCTTTTTTCTCTCCTTTTTTCTCTCTCTTTTTTTCTTTTCTCTTTTTTCCCATCCCCCATCACTTCCCTCTCTCCTCCCCCCTTTTCTCCCACGAGTGACTAATCTGCTTGATACTTCCCTTCTCAATACTGTGCTCCATTCTCTCTCTCCCCCTCTCTCCCCCTCCCTCTCTATCTCCCAAGACTCTGCTGCTTTTAATAACATATGTCAGTGTTTAACCTCTCCCATTTCCCCTCAGGTGTGTTTGCTCTTTAGACCCCCTCCCTTCTCTCATTCTCCCCATCCCTCTGTCTCTCGCTCTACCCCCCACTGTCATATTGTCTCCCTCCTTCGTCATGCTCAAACTCATTAACATATATGTGTCATATGACTGTCTGTCATTAGTATGCTCATAAACACAGCAGTAACATCAGCTCTTACTTCTCTCCCCTCCTCCTGTCTTCTCCTGTCTTCTCCCCATCCTCCTTACCCCTCCTGTCTTCTTTCCCTCCTCCTTACTCCTCCTGTCTTCTTCCCCTCCTCCTTACTCTTCCTGTCTTCTCCCCCTCCCCCTTACTCCTCCTGTCTTCTCCCCCTCCCCTTACTCCTCCTGTCTTCTCTCCCTCCCCCTTACTCCTCCTGTCTTCTCCCCTCCCCCTTACTCTTCCTGTCTTCCTCCCCTCCCCCTTACTCCTCCTGTCTTCTCCCCCTCCTCTTTACTCCTCCTGTCTTCTCCTGTCTTCTCCCCCTCCCCTTACTCCTCCTGTCTTCTCCCCTCCTCCCTACTCCTCCCGTGTTCTCCAAATCCTCCATACTCCTCCTGTCTTCTCCCCATCCTCCTTACTCCTCCTGTCTTCTCCCCCTCCTCCTTACTCATCCTGTCTTCTCCCCCTCCCCCTACTCCTCCTCTCTTCTCCCCCTCCCCTTACTCCTCCTGTCTTTTCCCCCTCCTCCTTACTCCTCCTGTCTTCCCCCCTCCCCCTACTCCTCCTCTCTTCTCCCCCTCCCCTTACTCCTCCTGTCTTTTCCCCCTCCTCCTTACTCCTCCTGTCTTCTCCCCTCCTCCTTACTCCTCCTGTCTTTCCCCCTCCTTACTCCTCCTGTCTTCTCCCCATCCTCCTTACTCCTCCTGTCTTCCCCATCCTCCTTACCCCCTGTCTTCTCCTGTCTTCTCCCCTTCCTCCTTACTCCTCCTGTCTTCTCCCCCTCCTCCTTACTCCCCCTGTCTTCTCCCCATCCTCTTTACTCCTCCTGTCTTCCCCATCCTCCTTACTCCTCCTTTCTTCTCCCCCTCCCCCTTACTCCTCCTGTCTTTTCCCCCTCCTCCTTACTCCTCCTGTCTTCCCACCCTCCTCCTTACTCCTCCTGTCTTTTCCCCCTCCTCCTTACTCCTCCTGTCTTCCCCCTCCTCCTTACTCCTCCTGTCTTCTCCCCTCCTCCTACTCCTCCTGTCTTCCCCCTTACTCCTCCTGTCTTCTCCCCATCCTCCTTACTCCTCCTGTCTTTTCCCCCTCCTCCTTACTCCTCCTGTCTTCCCACCCTCCTCCTTACTCCTCCTGTCTTTTCCCCCTCCTCCTTACTCCTCCTGTCTTCCCACCCTCCTCCTTACTCCTCCTGTCTTTTCCCCCTCCTCCTTACTCCTCCTGTCTTCCCCCTCCTCCTTACTCCTCCTGTCTTCTCCCCATCCTCCTTACTCCTCCTGTCTTCCCCATCCTCCTTACCCCCTGTCTTCTCCTGTCTTCTCCCCTTCCTCCTTACTCCTCCTGTCTTCTCCCCCTCCTCCTTACTCCCCCTGTCTTCTCCCCATCCTCTTTACTCCTCCTGTCTTCCCCATCCTCCTTACTCCTCCTTTCTTCTCCCCCTCCCCCTTACTCCTCCTGTCTTTTCCCCCTCCTCCTTACTCCTCCTGTCTTCCCACCCTCCTCCTTACTCCTCCTGTCTTTTCCCCCTCCTCCTTACTCCTCCTGTCTTCCCCCTCCTCCTTACTCCTCCTGTCTTCTCCCCTCCTCCTACTCCTCCTGTCTTCCCCCTTACTCCTCCTGTCTTCTCCCCATCCTCCTTACTCCTCCTGTCTTTTCCCCCTCCTCCTTACTCCTCCTGTCTTCCCACCCTCCTCCTTACTCCTCCTGTCTTTTCCCCTCCTCCTACTCCTCCTGTCTTCCCCCCTTACTCCTCCTGTCTTCTCCCCATCCTCCTTACTCCTCCTGTCTTCTCCCCATCCTCCTTACTCCTCCTGTCTTCCCCATCCTCCTTACCCCCTGTCTTCTCCTGTCTTCTCCCCTTCCTCCTTACTCCTCCTGTATTCTCCCCCTCCTCCTTACTCCCCCTGTCTTCTCCCCATCCTCTTTACTCCTCCTGTCTTCCCCATCCTCCTTACTCCTCCTTTCTTCTCCCCCTCCCCCTTACTCCTCCTGTCTTTTCCCCCTCCTCCTTACTCCTCCTGTCTTCCCACCCTCCTCCTTACTCCTCCTGTCTTCTCCCCCTCCTCCTTACTCCTCCTGTCTTCTCCCCATCCTCCTTACTCCTCCTGTCTTCCCCATCCTCCTTACCCCCTGTCTTCTCCTGTCTTCTCCCCTCCTCCTTACCCCTCTTGTCTTCTCCCCCTCCTCCTTACTCCTCCTGTCTTCTCCCCCTCCTCCTTCCTTCTCCCACCTTCTCCCCCTCCTCCTTACTCCTCCTGTCTTGCCCCTCCCCCTTACTCCTCCTGCCATCTCTCCCTCCTGTCCTCCTTCAGCTTCTATCCTTTAACCCTCACCTCACTAGTTAGTATAGCTTTGCCTTTCATCCATAGGAGAGTCTTGTTTCCCCTTCTCTCTCTCTCTCTCTCTCTCTCTCTCTCTCTCTCTCTCTCTCTCTCTCTCTCTCTCTCTCTCTCTCTCTCTCTCTCTCTCTCTCTCTCTCTCTCTCTGCTTCCCTCCATATCCCATGGCCCTAATCTCACTACATAACATGTATCTCTCCTCTCCTCTTCCCCAACTCTAGCAACCTCTGTCTCTCCATCTCTCCCTCCCCTTCCTCCTCTCTGTCTCCCTTGACCCTTGGCCTTTACGTATATCACTATTGTATATGTCTGTCTCCCCCTCCTCCCCTGTATTCTACTCCACCAGGTACGTCTGCTGTTCTGCCCCTCTCCCTCTCTCTCTCCAGCCTTCTGTCTCGCTCTCTCCCTGTCTCCCCTTATCTCACTATGTACCCATGTATCTCCCCTCTCCTCCTCCCCTGTATTCTACTCCTCCAGGTAGTCTGCTGTTCTGCCCCTCTCCCTCTCTCTCCAGTCTTCTGTCTCTCTCTCTCCCTGTCTCCCCTTATCTCACTATGTACCCATGTATCTCCTCTCTCCTCCTCCCCTGTATTCCCCTCCACCAGGTACGTCTGCTCTACTGTTCCCAGGAGGAGGCCGAGCTGGTGTTTAAAGCAGCCTGGGCCGCGGGTCAGGCTGGACCCTCTCACATGTGGTTCGCTGTGGGGCCAGCCCTGTCCGGCCTTGGCATGGAGGGTCTCCCCAGGGCCCTGTTCGCCGTGCGTCCGCAGGGCTGGAAGGACAAGCCCCGCATGAGGATCGCCCGGGGCGTGTCCATACTGACCCATGGGGCGGTGGCACTGCGCCGCGACTATGGGGCCTCTGGAGGGCCAAACTTTGTCACCAACTGCATGACGGAAGCCAATCAAACACACAGGGTGCGGGGGAGGATGAGGTGAGGGGGAAGGAGGGATGGATGGATGGAGAGAGGAAAAGGGGGAGCATGGGAGGTGGTTGGGGTGAGGGTGAAGAGGACAAGCCCTACATAGGGCAGTATGTAGCCTAGTGGTTAAGAGCATTGGGCCAATAACCAAAAGCTTGCAGGATCAAATCCCCAACTAGGTGAAAAATCTGTGCCCTCGAAAATGGCACTTTAACCTAATTGCTCCTGTAAATCACTATTTTTTAAAAAGGGGATTAGGTGCAAATAGAAGATACAGCCAAATGGAGAAGATAAAGAACAGGAAAAGCAACCGATGACAGATAGCACCTTACGTACTGCTGCCTGCTGTTCACTGGCTGGAACTGCATCCTACTAGGATTCTCTCTGATGATCTATTGTCATATGAGCTAAATACACTGGGATGACATGATGATGCAACGGTCATAAAAACTGTCTTGTCTTATTAACAAAATAAGTTGAAATTACGCAAGGCCCCCGGGGATACAGGTGTGTCACTTCAAAGATCCACACTGACCACTTTGATGTTTGGTAATGTCTGACAAATTGTGGTCTGGCAGTAATATTTGCTTAATATCTGTAGACCTTTACATGGCCCAGCAGGGGTGTCATGTACCCCAAAAATTAGAGGGGGCACAAATTACTAAAAGATGGCTGGGGGGTGGTCCGGAGGGGGGCTAGGCCCCTCGTCCTGAAGTTGGAGAATTTAGAATTTTTCAAATACCTGATTATCAAAACTCATTTTTCAACCACTCCACAAATTTCTGGTTAACAAACAATAGTTTTTGCAAGTCGGATAGGACATCTACTTAACACACAAATTATTTCACTTATAATTTACTGTATCACAATTCCAGTGGGTCAGAAGTTTACATACACTAAGTTGACTGTGCCTTTAAACAGCTTGGAAAATTCCAAATTCCATGGCTTTAGAAGTTCTGATAGGCTAATTGACATCATTTGAGTCAATTGGAGGTGTACCTGTAGATGTATTTCATGGCCTACCTTCAAATTCAGTGCCTCTTTGCTTGACATCATGGGAAAATCCAAAGAAATCTGCCAAGACCTCAGAAAATAAATTGTAGACCTCCACAAGTCTGGTTCATCCTTGGGAGAAATTTCCAAATGCCTGAAGGTGCCACGTTCATTTGTACAAACAATAGTACACAATTTTAAACACCATGGGGAACACGCAGCCATCAAAACGCTCAGGAAGGAGACGTGTTCTGTCTCCTAGAGATGAACGTACTGTTGTGCGAAAAGTGCAAATCAATCCCAGAACAACAGCAAAGGACCTTGTGAAGATGCTGGAGGAAACAGGTACAAAATTATCTAAACCCACAGTAAAACAAGTCCTATATCGACATAACCTGAAAGGCCACTCAGCAAGGAAGAAGCCGCTGCTCAAAAGCCAGACTACGGTTTGCAACTGCACATGGGGACAAAGATCGTACTGGAGAAATGTCCTCTGGTCTGAAAAATAGAACAGTTTGGCCATATTGACCATCGTTATGTTTGGAGGAAAAAGGAGTGCGCTTGCAAGCTGAAGAACACCATCCCAACTGTGAAGCACGGGGGTGGCAGCATCATGTTGTGGGTATAATGCTCCGGGTGTCGTGGGTGTGAAGTCAAATGCAGGAGACAGAGTTCAATGCTGTGCGTCTTTTAATAGCACCAACGCACCACAGGGTGCTCACAAAAGTTACGTTCCCAAAACACAGGGAATCAAAAAATACAATGGAAAAATACATGACCAGGCACAAACATGTACTTTTACAACAGAGCCGAAGGTTACAATGAAATAATCTCGCACAACAACCAGGCGGGCCGGCTGTCTAATAAAGACAAACTAATGAACCTAAACAGGTGCTACCACTAAACATACAAGGAGGGGGAGGAAAAACAATCAGTGGCAGCTAATAGGCCGGTGACGACGACCGCCGAGCTCCACCCACCCGGGAAGGGGAAACACCCTCGGTCGAACTCGTGACAGTGGGGGTGCTTTGCTGCAGGAGGGGCTGGTGCACTTCACAAAATAGATGGCTTCATGAGGAAAGAAATTATGTGTAATGTGTTATTAGTCGCTCTGGATAAGAGCGTCTGCTAAATGACTTAAATGTAAATGTAAATGTATTATTTAGCTTGGTTGCAAATGGGTTTTCCAAATGGACAATGACCCCAAGCATACTTCTAAAGTTGTGGCAAAATGGTTTAAGGACAACAAAGTCAAGGTATTGGAGTGGCCATCACAAAGCCCTGACCTCAATCCTACAGAAAATGTGTGGGCAGAACTGAAGAAGTGTGTGTGAGCAAAGAGGCCTACAAACCTGACTCAGTTACACCAGCTCTGTCAGGAGGAATGGGCCAAAATTCACCCAACTTATTGTGGAATGCTTATGGAAGGCTACCTTGAAACGTTTGACCCTAGTTCAACAATTTAAAGGCAATGCTGTCAAATACTAATTGAGTGTATGTAAACTTCTGACCAACTGGGAATGTGATGGAAGAAATAAAAGCTGAAATAAATAATTATCTCTACTATTATTTTGACATTTCACATTCTTAAAATATAGTGGTGATCCTAACTGACCTAAGACTTTTTACTCTGATTAAATGTCAGGAGTTGTGAAAAACTAAGTTTAAATGTATTTGGCTAAGGTGTATGTAAACTTCCGACTTCAACTGTATATATTTATGCATACAGTATCTAAACATACCTCTTGAACTGTCTGTATCCTCCTGATATGGTGTTTTCTTTAAGAAAGTTTTCTTTTAGAAGTATGCTTCTATGCATCTTTGCTTAAATTGAAAGGAATGTGAGGGTTATTCAGTACATTTAGTAATTGCTTGCTTTTCTAAAGTCTATCAACCTTGCCAGCAGGCGTGCCAGCCAAGATAGGTAGGTAAGCTATCTTAACTTGATGAACAGCCTGAAATGGCTTATTGGGAGCTAGTTATGAGATAGGGAACCAATCTGGGCTAAAGCCAACTTCATAAAATGTCTAGGTGGTTAGTAGAATTACAGAGAAAAAACAAACATTTTTAACTTTCATATTTTTTTAAAGATGAGAAATCTGAGGGGGCAGTTCATCTGTGGCCCAGAAGTCTCACTCGCTGCACCGTCTGACTCTCTTTCTCCCTCTCTCTCTCTCTCCCTCCCCCTCACCCCACCCCCTGTCTCCCAATGTCAGGTATTTCAGCAACATCACGTTGGGTGGCAGAGACTACTCTTTCGACAGTGATGGTTACCTGGCCAACCCCGTCCTAGAAGTCATCTCCTATACACCTGGCAAAGGCTGGGAAGATGTAAGGACCTTACATCACTTCCTGTTGTTGTGACTGTGATAGGCATCACTTCCTGTTGTTGTGCAGTGACAGGCATCACGTCCTGTTGTTGTGCAGTGACAGGCATCACTTCCTGTTGTTGTGCAGTGACAGGCATCACTTCCTGTTGTTGTGCAGTGACAGGCATCACTTCCTGTTGTTGTGACTGTGACAGGCATCACTTCTGGTTGTTGTGCAGTGACAGGCATCACTTCCTGTTGTTGTGCAGTGACAGGCATCACTTCCTGTTGTTGTGCAGTGACAGGCATCACTTCCTGTTGTTGTGACTGTGACAGGTATCACTTCTGGTTGTTGTGCAGTGACAGGCATCACTTCCTGTTGTTGTGCAGTGACAGGCATCACTTCCTGTTGTTGTGCAGTGACAGGCATCACTTCCTGTTGTTGTGACTGTGACAGGCATCACTTCCAGTTGTTGTGCAGTGACAGGCATCACTTCTTGTTGTTGTGACTGTGACAGGCATTACTTCTGGTTGTTGTGCAGTGACAGGCATCACTTCCTGTTGTTGTGACTGTGACAGGCATCACTTCCTGTTGTTGTGCAGTGACATGCATCACTTCCTGTTGTTGTGACTGTGACAGGCATCACTTCTGGTTGTTGTGCAGTGACAGGCATCACTTCCTGTTGTTGTGCAGTGACAGGAATCACTTCTGGTTGTTGTGCAGTGACAGGCATCACTTCCTGTTGTTGTGCAGTGACAGGCATCACTTCCTGTTGTTGTGCAGTGACAGGCATCACTTCCTGTTGTTGTGCAGTGACAGGCATCACTTCTGGTTGTTGTGCAGTGACAGGCATCACTTCTGGTTGTTGTGTAGTGACAGGCATCACTTCTGGTTGTTGTGCAGTGACAGGCATCACTTCTGGTTGTTGTGCAGTGACAGGCATCACTTCTGGTTGTTGTGCAGTGACAGGCATCACTTCTGGTTGTTGTGCAGTGACAGGCATGGCTCCATTTAGGGCCATTTGGTTGCAGATTTGCAGACATTATCTTTTCAATTTCCTGTTGTTTCGATGTCCAGTTGATTAGTACAACAGAACATCATTTAGAGTGTCTTGAACTGGCCAAACCTTGTCAACAAGCACAATATTTTACATTTACATTTAAGTCATTTAGCAGACGCTCTTATCCAGAGCGACTTACAAATATAAACTTAACAGCAAGCAAGGGCAGGTCACAGAGGTTTGTGTTCATGTAAAGTTCAGTACTGTGGTTATCCGTGCCTGAGGTGGGGACGAGACTGACCGCTGATCGTTTGGCCTCTTTCTTTCTCCCTGCTGCGTGTGTTGACTTTCTCTTGTCTCTTTGAGTTTTAGCATCTCCTCGCTGACGTTCAATATAGCCAACACGCATACGCACACACACACACACACACACACACACACGCACACATACACACACACACACACAAACACACACACGTTATCCATGGTTGTTATTTTCTTCTAGTTGCAGTTTTCACTGCTTCCTTTGTCTGAGCTTCTCCTCTCGACAGCTGAACTTCTCCATTTATTCTCAAACAATGACATCTGATTTCTCCATAAGCACTGTACAATCTCCATACAGTAGTTGTCAGTCAGTCTCCCTTTATATCTGTTTGTGTCCTGGTATGCTGCAGTGTGCTTGGATGATGGTCTTTGGTTGGTAAAAACTTCAAACGCAGGCTTTACAGTAGGAGCTGCTCTGGTCTGGTTGTTGGGTCATTGGGTCGTTGCTTATTCTCATTTAAATGGCAGCAGATCCCAGCTCCTGTCTGTCTGTCTGTCTGTCTGTCTGTCTGTCTGTCTGTCTGTCTGTCTGTCTGTCTGTCTGTCTGTCTGTCTGTCTGTCTGTCTGTCTGTCTGTCTGTCTGTCTGTCTGTCTGTCTGTCTGTCTGTCTGTCTGTCTGTCTGCCTTAGTGCCTGCTAATAAACAAGTATGTTCAGTAGGTAATTAGTGTGAGTGTGTTGCACACCTCCATCTATATTAGAGGTGTTAGCCATGGCAGGTTTCCATAGGTACATCTAGCCTCAACCTGTATTAGAGGTGTTAGCCATGACAGGATTCCATAGGTACATCTAGCCTCAACCTGTATTAGAGGTGTTAGCCATGAACGGATTCCATAGGTACATCTAGCCTCAACCTGTATTAGAGGTGTTAGCCATGGCAGGTTTCCATAGGTACATCTAGCCTCAACCTGTATTAGAGGTGTTAGCCATGACAGGATTCCATAGGTACATCTAGCCTCAACCTGTATTAGAGGTGTTAGCCATGACAGGATTCCATAGGTACATCTAGCCTCAACCTGTATTAGAGGTGTTAGCCATGACAGGATTCCATAGGTACATCTAGCCTCAACCTGTATTAGAGGTGTTAGCCATGGCAGGTTTCCATAGGTACATCTAGCCTCAACCTGTATTAGAGGTGTTAGCCATGACAGGATTCCATAGGTACATCTAGCCTCAACCTGTATTAGAGGTGTTAGCCATGGCAGGTTTCCATAGGTACATCTAGCCTCAACCTGTATTAGAGGTGTTAGCCATGACAGGATTCCATAGGTACATCTAGCCTCAACCTGTATTAGAGGTGTTAGCCATGACAGGATTCCATAGGTACATCTAGCCTCAACCTGTATTAGAGGTGTTAGCCATGACAGGATTCCATAGGTACATCTAGCCTCAACCTGTATTAGAGGTGTTAGCCATGGCAGGTTTCCATAGGTACATCTAGCCTCAACCTGTATTAGAGGTGTTAGCCATGGCAGGTTTCCATAGGTACATCTAGCCTCAACCTGTATTAGAGGTGTTAGCCATGACAGGATTCCATAGGTACATCTAGCCTCAACCTGTATTAGAGGTGTTAGCCATGACAGGATTCCATAGGTACATCTAGCCTCAACCTGTATTAGAGGTGTTAGCCATGGCAGGTTTCCATAGGTACATCTAGCCTCAACCTGTATTAGAGGTGTTAGCCATGACAGGATTCCATAGGTACATCTAGCCTCAACCTGTATTAGAGGTGTTAGCCATGGCAGGTTTCCATAGGTACATCTAGCCTCAACCTGTATTAGAGGTGTTAGCCATGACAGGATTCCATAAGTACATCAAGCTTCAAGCTGCTCAGCAGACAGGGGCTAAGTAACAATGTAGTCTACATGTAGTGATGCAAACCTACATCTGTCCTACAGCCTCTCTGTCCTCCTCCCTGGTTGGTTGGTTGGTAGGTTGGGCTCGTTTAAAGGGCAGACAACAGCGCGTTGAGCCGTGGCCTGTGTGTGATGTTAGAAGGAAAACACCTGAGCAGGACGTGAGAGAACATAAAAGACAACTAGCCTGACATGACACTTACTGCTTTGCCTCATTAGCATCTGGCTCCTGGAGCTAGCGTAGCTGCGCCGTGCCATGGGATGTGTGTGTGTGTGTGTATGCGTAGCCCACTACATCGCTCCTGACATGTCATGCATATTTTATGAAGCTATGTTTTGTTCAGAAACCCATAATACCAGCACCTGTCACCTGTTGGAGATGTGCTGTTTTCTGTTTAATACTGCAGGGTTTTACCGCTGTCACTATCAGTGAGGAGGGAGACGCTCAGGATGCTCTTCGTAAAACACACACACCTTCTTCCATCCCACACATCTACATTCTGCCACACACACACACACACACACACACGCACGCACGCACGCACGCACGCACGCACGCACGCACGCACACACACACACACACACACACACACACACACACACACACACACACACACACACACACACACACACACACACACACACACACACACACACACACACACACACACACACACACACACACACACACACACACACACACACACACACACACACACACACACACACACACACACACACACACACACACACACAGTGGTGGATCTCAGCCTCCTGCTGATTGTAACAGTCCACCAGAGTCCAGATTCAGCGTGTTGTAACATGCTGACTTCTGCCATTTCCTTTGAAACCCTTTCAATTAGGAGCTCTGCACTGCCCCTCAGTCTTAGAGCAAACCCAGGAGAAGACACACACACACACACACACACACACACACACACACACACACACACACACACACACACACACACACACACACACACACACACACACACACACACACACACACACACACACACACACACACACACACACACACACACACACACACACACACACACACACACACACACACACACAGACCCACATACACACACATATTCCTATATTCCTACATACTGTATTCATACACACTTATAGTACGCACACACACACCACACACACACACACACACCACACACACGAATACACATCACTACACAAACACATACACATACACACACCACACATACACATATACACACACACACCACTCACACACATACACACCTGTACATTCCTAAAAACACATACACACACAAAGCGGATAAGACACCTCTATATGCTTATTCTGCACATCCACGCTGTTGACTCTCACTGAATATTTAATGTTCTCTTTACAATAACTGCACCATTACCTAGCACCCGGGAGGGGAGCACCCAGCTCTGGCTTAGAACACAGAAACACTGCAGAACACTGCTAAACATTACCCAGCACTAACACTGCTCTCCTGTCCTCTGTAGGAGCAACACTGCTATACATTACCCAGCACTAACACTGCTCTCCTGTCCTCTGTAGGAGCAACACTGCTAAACATTACCCAGCACTAACACTGCTCTCCTGTCCTCTGTAGGAGCAACACTGCTATACATTACCCAGCACTAACACTGCTCTCCTGTCCTCTGTAGGAGCAACACTGCTAAACATTACCCAGCACTAACACTGCTCTCCTGTCCTCTGTAGGAGCAACACTGCTAAACATTACCCAGCACTAACACTGCTCTCCTGTCCTCTGTAGGAGCAACACTGCTAAACATTACCAAGCACTAACACTGCTCTCCTGTCCTCTGTAGGAGCAACACTGCTAAACATTACCCAGCACTAACACTGCTCTCCTGTCCTCTGTAGGAGCAACACTGCTATACATTACCCAGCTCTAACACTGCTCTCCTGTCCTCTGTAGGAGCAACACTGCTATACATTACCCAGCACTAACACTGCTCTCCTGTCCTCTGTAGGAGCAACACTGCTAAACATTACCCAGCACTAACACTGCTCTCCTGTCCTCTGTGGGAGCAACACTGCTAGGCTAGCACAGCAGCATTCACTATGCTACTGAACATTGTTTACATTATCAACAAACAAAAAAGCACTGACACTGCTTGTTTCTACTAAAGAAACACTGCACAAGGGGTTTTGAACGTTGCTGATTATCGTTGAGCCCTTTTTTCCTTTAAAATCATATTTGATTTTAGACATGTTTTCTTTATGTACACCTTCACGGAACAGTTTTTCTTGGGAGCGTATAGGTTTCGTGGACATTTAATTGTTTTCTCCTATTGAACTCAACCTTAATCTTTATATATCTGTCCTGCAGCTGATCTAGTGGCTGGTTTATGTAGTTCAAGTTATTCAGTCAGAACATCAGCTTGGTACACTATATTCAATCCCAGGCTACAGTACTCCTTTTCCAGATCACTGGAAGTGGCAAGACAAAGACTTTAGATCTGTTGAAAGACCTCAGTCTGAAGGGGAACACTGTTGTTCAGTTCTAGTGGGAGCTCTTCTTTATGTGTCTTTCGTTGCTTCAATTGGAATAACTCTTAATGGCAGTGTGTGGATTACCGCTATCTCAATACCCCTGGTTTGGTTGGTGGTTGGTGTGTGTGTGAGTGTGTGTGTGTGTGTGTGTGTGTGTGTGTGTGTGTGTGTGTGTGCGTGCGTGCATGCGTGCGTGCGTGTGTGTGTGTGTGTGTGTGTGTGTGTGTGTGCGTTTGAGAGAATCCTGGGTCTGAATATTCTCTTTCTGTCTGTTGACTGTCCGTTGACTGTAGGTTTCTTCTGAGGGGGATGTGGTTGAAACGCTGTCAGACCTGTTATTTCTTTACTCACTGGTTCACATATAGTACCGTACAATATAGTAAACTGGATGGCACTCTCAGTGGCGATTTTAGCATGTAAATCTTGGTGGGGGGGAAATGTAATGTGGGATGTATGCCAGCAAAGCCACTACACTACACAACACTGAACAATACATGAATTGCACTATAACGGTGACAAATGATGCCCACAAACTGTTAGGGCCGACATAAAGCTGCCCCAACAGCAGAGACCCAACATCTTACCACTGCTACACCTGGTTATCAGCGGAGCCTTGTCTGGCAGCGAAACAGTTTATTCAGCCTCTTTTACTGCCTTTAAAAAACATAGCTGATATGGCTGACTTGCTTAAACAAAGGTGGTTTCTACTGACAATTGAGATGTACTGTACAAACTATGGCATAAGCGGATGACAAGCAGATAAGAAGCAATGCGTCATTTCAATTATGACATTAATGAGCGAGCTAGGACGTACGTAGTCATAACTATTTGTTCAGCACTTTTGAAATGAACAGCATCAGAATTCAGAACATGGGCCGTTCTTACAGCGTTCTCCCTGTACACCAAGTCAGAACCGTAGGATAGCTCTTACAATATTCAATGATTATATTTCTCAAAAACAGATTATAGGCTAGATATGCACCACCAAGTCAAAACAGTAGGTGAAATGAATAGGTAAAAATAGATCAAATTATCAGGGTGAGGCAAATGGACTAGTAACAACTTACAACACAACATACACTTAGTATTACTTTCTTAGCTACAGTGTACATATCTCCCTGGCGTATTACATAATTTATGCAGCAGCATACAATACATTTTTGGATTCACCTTGTTGTGCTGTGTTTACTTGAACAGGAAGGTGGCCCGGCAGCCCAACGTGGGCAAATTTTGTCGTCAACATATGTCACCAAAGTCTGTCATTCTCTGGATGCTTTCAAAACAACTGGGAACTGGAAGAAAGGATTTTCCAGTAGATTGTCGACGTGATTCATGATGATAACTGCTACCTAAGATTTTGAAAGTATGATGTTGACATGATCAGTCCAATCAAAGCTACTGTACATATAATGTGATTTGAAGTAATTTTATCTGTGGCCAATGACCCTGAGTCTTCTTTGATGGCCACTTCTAATGCAACTCTATGGCAGCACCCAGGGGGCTAGAATTTTCTAGCTCTAGACATGGCGGTGACTTAGTGTTCCTATGAGTGACAGAACACTGAGCCAATCACGGCACAACTGTTATGCAGGTGAATGAGGACCCAAAAGCGACTTGGCGAGAACAGAGTTTTTAATCCAGTAAGAAACTTTACAAAACAAAAAGCATAATACTACTCGTAAAGACGAGAACAGACTGGAGACTTGATCGAGAACTGCAGGTTGCCTCGGGAAGGCACTTGAACCTAGCAGACTCAGACACCTGTTCACCACGCAGCATCTGAGGGAAACACGACACGACAGGGCAAAACATAGACACAGCACGGTGAATTATAGATGAGGATCCGACGGGGCAGGAACGGAAAACAAGGAGAGAAATAGGGACTCTAATCAGGGAAAAGGATCGGGAACAGGTGTGGGAAGACTAAATGATTGATTAGGGGAATAGGAACAGCTGGGAGCAGGAACGGAACGATAGAGAGAAAGAGAGCGAGAGAGTGAGAGAGGGAGGGGAGAGAGAGGGATAGAAAGAGGGAAAGAACCTAATAAGACCAGCAGAGGGAAACGAATAGAAGGGGAAGCACAGGGACAAGACATGATAATTAATGACAAAACATGACAGTACCCCCACTCACCGAGCGCCTCCTGGCGCACTCGAGGAGGAACCCTGGCGGCAACGGAGGAAATCATCAATAAGCGAACGGTCCAGCACGTCCCGAGACGGAACCCAACTCCTCTCCTCAGGACCGTAACCCTCCCAATCCACTAAGTATTGGTGACCCCGTCCCCGAGAACGCATGTCCATGATCTTACGTACCTTGTAAATAGGTGCGCTCTCGACAAGGACGGGAGGGGGAGGGAAGACGAACGGGGGTGCGAAGAAAGGGCTTGACACAGGAGACATGGAAGACAGGATGGACGCGACGAAGATGTCGCGGAAGAAGCAGTCGCACAGCGACAGGATTGACGACCTGGGAGACACGGAACGGACCAATGAACCGCGGAGTCAACTTACGAGAAGCTGTCGTAAGAGGAAGGTTGCGAGTGGAAAGCCACACTCTCTGGCCGCAACAATACCTTGGACTCTTAATCCTGCGTTTATTGGCGGCTCTCACAGTCTGTGCCCTGTAGCGGCAAAGTGCAGACCTCACCCTCCTCCAGGTGCGCTCACAACGTTGGACAAACGCTTGAGCGGAGGGAACGCTGGACTCGGCAAGCTGGGATGAGAACAGAGGAGGCTGGTAACCCAGACTACTCTGAAACGGAGATAACCCGGTAGCAGACGAAGGAAGCGAGTTGTGAGCGTATTCTGCCCAGGGGAGCTGTTCTGCCCAAGACGCAGGGTTTCTGAAAGAAAGGCTGCGTAGTATGCGACCAATCGTCTGATTGGCCCTCTCTGCTTGACCGTTAGACTGGGGATGAAACCCGGAAGAGAGACTGACGGACGCACCAATCAAACGACAGAACTCCCTCCAAAACTGTGACGTGAATTGCGGGCCTCTGTCTGAAACGGCGTCTAACGGGAGGCCATGAATTCTGAACACATTCTCGATAATGATTTGTGCCGTCTCCTTAGCGGAAGGAAGTTTAGCGAGGGGAATGAAATGTGTCGCCTTAGAGAACCTATCGACAACCGTAAGAATCACAGTCTTCCCCGCAGACAAAGGCAGACCGGTAATGAAGTCTAGGGCGATGTGAGACCATGGTCGAGAAGGAATGGGGAGCGGTCTGAGACGACCGGCAGGAGGAGAGTTACCCGACTTAGTCTGCGCGCAGTCCGAACAAGCAGCCACGAAACGGCGCGTGTCACGCTCCTGAGCCGCCACCAAAAGCGCTGGCGAATAAACGCAAGAGTGCCTCGAACACCGGGATGACCAGCTAACTTGGCAGAGTGAGCCCACTGAAGAACAGCCAGACGAGTGGAAACAGGAACGAAAAGGAGGTTACTAGGACAAGCGCGCGGCGACGCAGTGTGCGTGAGTGCTTGCTTAACCTGTCTTTCAATTCCCCAGACTGTCAACCCGACAACACGCCCATAAGGAAGAATCCCCTCGGAATCAGTAGAAGCCACAGAAGAACTAAACAGACGGGATAAGGCATCAGGCTTGGTGTTCTTGCTACCCGGACGGTAAGAAATCACAAACTCGAAACGAGCGAAAAACAACGCCCAACGAGCTTGACGGGCATTAAGTCGTTTGGCAGAACGGATGTACTCAAGGTTCTTATGGTCTGTCCAAACGACAAAGGAACGGTCGCCCCCTCCAACCACTGTCGCCATTCGCCTAGGGCTAAGCGGATGGCGAGCAGTTCACGGTTACCCACATCATAGTTGCGCTCAGATGGCGACAGGCGATGAGAAAAATAAGCGCAAGGATGAACCTTATCGTCAGACTGGAAGCGCTGGGATAGAATGGCTCCCACGCCTACCTCTGAAGCGTCAACCTCGACAATGAATTGTCTAGTGACGTCAGGAGTAACGAGGATAGGAGCGGACGTAAAACGTTCTTTTAGAAGATCAAAAGCTCCCTGGGCGGAACCGGACCACTTAAAACACGTCTTGACAGAAGTAAGAGCTGTGAGAGGGGCAGCAACTTGACCGAAATTACGAATGAAACGCCGATAGAAATTAGCGAAACCTAAAAACGCTGCAACTCGACACGTGACCTTGGAACGGGCCAATCACTGACAGCTTGGACCTTAGCGGAATCCATCTGAATGCCTTCAGCGGAAATAACGGAACCGAGAAAAGTAACGGAGGAGACATGAAAAGAGCACTTCTCAGCCTTTACGTAGAGACAATTCTCTAAAGGCGCTGTAGAACACGTCGAACGTGCTGAACATGAATCTCGAGTGACGGTGAAAAAATCAGGATATCGTCAAGATAGACAAAAACAAAGATGTTCAGCATGTCTCTCAGAACATCATTAACTAATGCCTGAAAAACAGCTGGCGCATTGGCGAGACCAAACGGCAGAACCCGGTACTCAAAATGCCCTAACGGAGTGTTAAACGCCGTTTTCCACTCGTCCCCCTCTCTGATGCGCACGAGATGGTAAGCGTTACGAAGGTCCAACTTAGTAAAGCACCTGGCTCCCTGCAGAATCTCGAAGGCTGATGACATAAGGGGAAGCGGATAACGATTCTTAACCGTTATGTCATTCAGCCCTCGATAATCCACGCAGGGGCGCAGAGTACCGTCCTTCTTCTTAACAAAAAAGAACCCCGCCCCGGCCGGAGAGGAAGAAGGCACTATGGTACCAGCGTCAAGAGACACAGATAAATAATCCTCGAGAGCCTTACGTTCGGGAGCCGACAGAGAGTATAGTCTACCCCGAGGAGGAGTGGTCCCCGGAAGGAGATCAATACTACAATCATACGACCGGTGAGGAGGAAGAGAGTTGGCTCGGGACCGACTGAAGACCGTGCGCAGATCATGATATTCCTCCGGCACTCCTGTCAAATCGCCAGGTTCCTCCTGAGAAGTGGGGACAGAAGAAATGGGAGGGATGGCAGACATTAAGCACTTCACATGACAAGATACGTTCCAGGATAGGATAGAATTACAAGACCAATTAATAGAAGGATTATGACATACTAGCCAGGGATGACCCAAAACAACTGGTGTAAAAGGTGAACGAAAAATCAAAAAAGAAATAGTCTCACTGTGGTTACCAGATACTGTGAGAGTTAAAGGTAGTGTCTCAAATCTGATACTGGGAAGATGACTACCATCTAAGGCAAACATGGGCGTAGGCTTGTCTAACTGTCTGAAAGGAATGTTATGTTTCCGAACCCATGCTTCGTCCATGAAACAACCCTCAGCCCCAGAGTCAATCAAGGCACTGCATGTAGCACCCGAACCGGTCCAGCGTAGATGGACCGACATAATAGTACAGGATCTAGATGAAGAGACCTGAGTAGTAGCGCTCACCAGTAGCCCTCCGCTTACTGATGGGCTCTGGCCTCTTACTGGACATGAATTAACAAAATGTCCATCAAATCCGCAATAGAGGCACAGGCGGTTGGTGATCCTCCGTTCCCTCTCCTTAGTCGAGATGCGAATCCCTCCCAGCTGCATGGGCTCAGTCTCAGAGCCAGAGGAGGGAGATGGTTGCGATGCGGAGCAGGGAAACACCGTTGATGCGAGCTCTCTTCCACGAGCCTGGTGACGAAGATCTACCCGTCGTTCTATGCGGATGGCGAGAGCAATCAAAGAGTCCACACTGGAAGGAACCTCCCGAGAGAGAATCTCATCTTTGACCACTGTGTGGAGTCCCTCCAGAAAACGAGCGAGCAGCGCCGGCTCGTTCCAGTCACTAGAGGCAGCAAGAGTACGAAACTCTATAGAGTAATCCGTTATGGATCGATCACCTTGGCATAGGGAAGCCAGGGCCCTAGAAGCCTCCCCACCAAAAACTGAACGGTCAAAAACCCGAATCATCTCCTCTTTAAAGTTCTGGTAATTGTTAGAACAATCAGCCCTTGCCTCCCAGATAGCTGTGCCCCACTCTCGGGCCCGGCCAGTAAGGAGTGAAATGACGTAAGCAACCCGAGCTCTCTCACTAGAGTATGTGTTGGGTTGGAGAGAGAACACAATATCACACTGGGTGAGAAAGGAGCGGCACTCCGTGGGCTGCCCGGAGTAGCAAGGTGGGTTATTAACCCTAGGTTCCGGAGGCTCGGCAGGCCAGGAAGTAACAGGTGGCACGAGACGAAGACTCTGGAACTGTCCAGAGAGGTCGGAAACCTGGGCGGCCAGGTTCTCCACGGCATGGCGAGCAGCAGACAATTCCTGCTCGTGTCTGCCGAGCATGGCTCCTTGGATCTTGACGGCAGTGTTACGAGCCTCTGTAGTCGCTGGGTCCATTCCTTGGTCGGATCCTTCTGTTATGCAGGTGAATGAGGACCCAAAAGCGACTTGGCGAGAACAGAGTTTTTAATCCAGTAAGAAACTTTACAAAACAAAAAGCATAATACTACTCGTAAAGACGAGAACAGACTGGAGACTTGATCGAGAACTGCAGGTTGCCTCGGGAAGGCACTTGAACCTAGCAGACTCAGACACCTGTTCACCACGCAGCATCTGAGGGAAACACGACACGACAGGGCAAAACATAGACACAGCACGGTGAATTATAGATGAGGATCCGACGGGGCAGGAACGGAAAACAAGGAGAGAAATAGGGACTCTAATCAGGGAAAAGGATCGGGAACAGGTGTGGGAAGACTAAATGATTGATTAGGGGAATAGGAACAGCTGGGAGCAGGAACGGAACGATAGAGAGAAGAGAGAGCGAGAGAGTGAGAGAGGGAGGGGGAGAGAGAGGGATAGAAAGAGGGAAAGAACCTAATAAGACCAGCAGAGGGAAACGAATAGAAGGGGAAGCACAGGGACAAGACATGATAATTAATGACAAAACATGACAACAACGCTCCGTATTTTCTGCTGGCTTGCCCCACCACCACCACCACCACCACCACCACCACCACCACCACCACCACCACCACCACCACCTCCACAGAAAGCACTAAGCTAGCCTGAAACACCTGCATGTTGAAGCTGACTTACTGAAGATAACAAAAAAGAGACCATGTTCGTATGCGGCTTTATTAACTCAATAATATATATATTTTTTTAACATTGTTTGCAAACTGATATGTGACACGTATTAATGCCAAAATAACATGCAAAACAGGAAAGCTGTGACTGATGTGACAGGAGTTGGTTGATGGGAGTGTGTTTGTGTGTATCCTGTCTAACCCACTCCCTTCTCTTTCCCCAGGTAGGGATGTGGGAGAACGGCAAGTTGGATTTGGTTTATCCAGCGTGGTCGCGTTACGGTCCATTCCTCCAACCGCCTGATGGCGCCCAGCACCTGCGCGTGGTCACTCTGGAGGAACGTCCATTTGTCATCGTGGAGCTGGCTGACGCCGCCTCCAACACCTGCATCAGAGACTCTGTACCCTGCCGACGACCCCTCAACGCCAGGTCAGAAGGCAGGGGTGACGGGTCAAATTAGACAATTATGTTCCTGTCTAATACACAATAAAATACATTCCTTACCCCGGGACACTTCCTCAGGGGACTCTCCAGCGTCTTGGAGGACACAGTAAAATACGGATCATCCCCTAGTGACACACATACAGTACAGTGGCAACAAGACCCCCCTGGAGCCAAACACATCAGCAAAATGGAACTGTCGTTTTTCACAGATCGACCTTCATAATATCATGTGTCTCCAGTGTAATGACCACGTGGTGTCAACGTATGACATAATCACTTTCATGGTGTATTGAACACAAACAAATCCCCTATTAACCCTCCACTCTCCACATTACCTCTCATCCTTCTAGATCGTGTAGTGGTGAGGGTGAGCCAAGATGGTATATAGGGTTATATGTGATTCAGTTGAAGATATATGGGGGTTGAATTGGACACAAACACAATAGAGCTGCAGTAGAGGTCCACGCGTCACGGTTCACCAGCTCTAGGAAGGATGAGAACAATTATCATGTGGCAGAACAATTTGACTCTCACTTAAAGGCATAATCCATAACTGTGATTTCCTGTATGGAGTGTTTACCCTGACTGAGGAAGAGATACATTCTTGGTCTTAAATATAACAACATCCTTTAAATGCTATATATTCTCTCTCTCTCTCTAACTCTCTCTCTCACTCTCTCACTTTCACTCACTCACTCACTCACTCACTCACTCACTCACTCCCCCCCCCCCCCCCCTCTCTCTCTCTCTCTCTCTCTCTCTCTCTCTCTCTCTCTCTCTCCTGCACCTCGTCTCCCTCTTCCTTCCTCCAGTATTCCTGTCCAGGATCCCCCAAAGAAACAGTGCTGCAAGGGCTTCTGCATCGACATCCTCAAACGATTGGCCAAAATCGTGGGTTTCA
Organism: Oncorhynchus gorbuscha; assembly: GCF_021184085.1. Lineage (NCBI taxonomy): Eukaryota > Metazoa > Chordata > Actinopteri > Salmoniformes > Salmonidae > Oncorhynchus > Oncorhynchus gorbuscha. The sequence continues at coordinate 5,490,264 of NC_060191.1, forward strand.
CCTATGACCTCTACCTGGTGACCAATGGAAAGCACGGGAAGAAGATTGATGGAGTGTGGAACGGCATGATTGGAGAGGTCAGTAAAACGTGAATGATTGATTAGACATTGATTAGACATTGGTAGGCTACAGTACGTAGTTCTTCTTGACCATAATAGTTGTTGGGAAAAGGTCAAAGCTACTTTCCACAGCAGCTGTCGCCAGAGAGGAGAGGAGCACTGAGACAGCTGTCGCC
>NC_060191.1:5495498-5500498 GCF_021184085.1 Oncorhynchus gorbuscha
TATAAGGCCAGTGTACCCCTCTATCTCTCTGAATGTAGTTTATCCTATAATAATGTGTTATAAGGCCAGTGTACCCCTCTATCTCTCTGACTGTAGTTTATCCTATAATAATGTGTTATAATAATGTGTTATAATAATGTGTTATAAGGCCAGTGTACCCCTCTATCTCTCTGACTGTAGTTTATCCTATAATAATGTGTTATAAGGCCAGTGTTCCCCTCTATCTCTCTGACTGTAGTTTATCCTATAATAATGTGTTATAATAATGTGTTATAAGGCCAGTGTACCCCTCTATCTCTCTGACTGTAGTTTATCCTATAGTAATGTGTTATAAGGCCAGTGTACCCCTCTATCTCTCTGAATGTAGTGTATCCTATAATAATGTGTTATAAGGCCAGTGTACCCCTCTATCTCTCTGAATGTAGTTTATCCTATAATAATGTGTTATAATAATGTGTTATAATAATGTGTTATAAGGCCAGTGTACCCCTCTATCTCTCTGAATGTAGTTTATCCTATAATAATGTGTTATAATAATGTGTTATAAGGCCAGTGTACCCCTCTATCTCTCTGAATGTAGTTTATCCTATAATAATGTGTTATAATAGTGTGTTTTGAGGCCAGTGTACCCCTCTATCTCTCTGACTGTAGTCTTTCCTCCCGTCCATCAGGTGGTGGGACAGCGAGCAGATATGGCCATCGGATCCCTCACCATCAACGAGGAGAGGTCAGAGGTCGTGGACTTCTCCGTCCCCTTCGTGGAGACGGGCATCAGCGTCATGGTCTCCCGTAGCAACGGAACCGTCTCACCCTCTGCCTTCCTGGGTGAGTGAAGGAACTGATGACTGATGAGGTTGAAGTTATGAAGTTCCCACTTCCACATGACTCTCCACCCCTCCCTATCTAGCTCTGACTTTGCTGATAGCTACATTATTGAGGAAAAGTGTACTTTCAATGACAGTGATGTGTGGTTGTCCCACCTAGCTATCTTGAGATGAATGCACTCACTAACTGTAAGTCACTCTGGATAAGACAGTCTGCTAAATGACTAAAATGTAAATTAACCTTATGCACAGATCTAGGATCAGCTTACCCTCTCCCAATTCAAAAGTGTTGTTTGGGCGTACAGGTCCAGAGTCAGTGTGTGGGGGAACAGGTACAGAGTCAGTGTGTGGAGGTACCGGTACAGAGTCAGTTTGTGGGGGTACAGGTATAGAGGTGGTGTGTGGGGTTTTAGGTATAGAGTCAGTGTGTGGGGGTACAGGTACATAGTCAGTGTGTGGGGGTACCGGTACAGAGTCAGTGTGTGGGGGTACAGTTATAGAGTCGGTGTGTGGGGGTACAGGTATAGAGGTGGTGTGTGGGGTTTTAGGTATAGAGTCAGTGTGTGGGGGTACAGGTACATAGTCAGTGTGTGGGGGTACAGGTATAGAGTCAGTGTGGGGGTACAGGTATAGAGTCAGTGTGTGGGGGTACAGGTATAGAGTCGGTGTGTGGGGGTACAGGTTAGTTGAGGTAATATGTACATGTAGGTAGAGTTATTAATGTGTTCTAGGGATGTATAGGTTAGTTGAGGTAATATGTACATTTAGGTAGAGTTATTAAATCGTTCTAAGGGGGTACAGGTTAGTTGAGGTAATGTGTAAATGTAGGTAGAGTTATTAATGTGTTCTAGGGATGTATAGGTTAGTTGAGGTAATATGTACATGCAGGTAGAGTTATTGAAGCGTTCTAAGGGGGTATAGGTTAGTTGACGTAATATGTACATGTAGGTAGAGTTATTGAAGCGTTCTAAGGGGGTACAAGTTAGTTGACGTAATATGTACATGTAGGTAGAGTTATTAAAGTTTCTAAGGGGGTACAGGTTAGTTGACGTAATATGTACATGCAGGTAGAGTTATTGAAGCGTTCTAAGGGGGTATAGGTTAGTTGACGTAATATGTACATGTAGGTAGAGTTATTGAAGCGTTCTAAGGGGGTACAGGTTAGTTGAGGTAATATGTACATGTAGGTAGAGTTATTAAAGTTTCTAAGGGGGTACATGTTAGTTGACGTAATATGTACATGCAGGTAGAGTTATTAAAGTTTCTAAGGGGGTACAGGTTAATTGAGGTAATATGTACATGTAGGTAGAGTTATTAATGTGTTCTAAGGGGGTATATGTTAGTTGACGTAATATGTACATGTAGGTAGAGTTATTGAAGCGTTCTAAGGGGGTACAAGTTAGTTGACGTAATATGTACATGTAGGTAGAGTTATTAAAGTTTCTAAGGGGGTACATGTTAATTGAGGTAATATGTACATGTAGGTAGAGTTATTAATGTGTTCTAAGGGGGTATATGTTAGTTGACGTAATATGTACATGTAGGTAGAGTTATTGAAGCGTTCTAAGGGGGTACAAGTTAGTTGACGTAATATGTACATGTAGGTAGAGTTATTAAAGTTTCTAAGGGGGTACAGGTTAATTGAGGTAATATGTACATGTAGGTAGAGTTATTAATGTGTTCTAAGGGGGTATATGTTAGTTGACGTAATATGTACATGTAGGTAGAGTTATTGAAGCGTTCTAAGGGGGTACAAGTTAGTTGACGTAATATGTACATGTAGGTAGAGTTATTAAAGTTTCTAAGGGGGTACATGTTAATTGAGGTAATATGTACATGTAGGTAGAGTTATTAATGTGTTCTAAGGGGGTATATGTTAGTTGACGTAATATGTACATGTAGGTAGAGTTATTGAAGCGTTCTAAGGGGGTACAAGTTAGTTGACGTAATATGTACATGTAGGTAGAGTTATTAAAGTTTCTAAGGGGGTACATGTTAGTTGACGTAATATGTACATGCAGGTAGAGTTATTGAAGCGTTCTAAGGGGGTACAGGTTAATTGAGGTAATATGTACATGTAGGTAGAGTTATTAACCTTTATAGCGCAGGCATTTCGCTAACGGAACCCCTCGACAAAAAGCAGAAATATAGATAAAATTAATCACTAACCTTTGATGATCTTCATCAGATGACACTCATAGGACATCTTGTTACACAATACATGTATGTTTTGTTCGATAATGTGCATATTTATATCCAAAAAACTCAGTTTACATTGGCGCGTTAGGTGCAGTAATGTTTTGATTCCAAAACATCTGGTGATTTTGCAGAAATACTCATAATAAACATTGATAAATGATACAAGTGTTATTCACTGTCAGGACCCGGTTACGAACCCGGGTCTCCGGAGTGAGAAACAGTCACTTAACCAACTGAGCCACGAATAGTCGGCAGAACCCAGAAGATGAGGCAGACACAGCAGTACTTGAGACGGTGTATTTAATGAAGTAAAAAGTGAAGTTCTTCAGGAAAACATGTAACTCCACAACCTCAAAAGGAATCCTACAAGAACAAAGGTAATCCTCCAAGACAAAAAAGGTAAATCCACAAGGTGGAAGGTAAAGCACAAAAAGCCTCAAAAGATACTCAAAAAAAAACAAGAACAAAAAACAGATTTCCACAAGAGAGTCCACCGGGATCAACAAGAGTTCTCAGAGTACTAGGGCTGGGTGCTAACATACAAACATAGAGAAAAGAACAGAGGAAAACAAAGGGTTTAAATACAATCAGGGGAAACGAGGCACAGGTGCAAATAATAATGGGGATCAAGGGAAAACAAAAGGTCAAAAGGCACAATGGGGGCATCTAGTGACCAAAAACCGGAACAACCCTGGCCAAATCCTGACAATTCACAGTTTTAAAGATAGACTCCTCCTTATTAATGCAACCGCTGTGTCAGATTTTTTTTTAATTAACGGAAAAAGCATAATCTGAGATTGGCGCTCAGAGCCCAATTCAGCCAGAGAAATATCTGCCATTTTCAAGTCAACAGAAGTTAGAAATAACACTATAAATATTAACTTACCTTCTTCATCAGAAGGCACTCCCAGGAATCCCAGTTTGACAATAAATGACTGATTTGTTCCATAAAGTTCCATAAAATCCATAATTTATGTCCAATTAGCCACTTGTTGTTAGCGTGTTCAGCCCAGTAATCCATCTTCATGAGGAGCGAGCACTTCGTCCAGACAAAAACTCGAAAAGTTCAGTTACAGGTCGTAGAAACAAGTCAAACGATGTATGGAATCAATATTTAGGATGTTTTTAACATAAAACATCAATAATGTTCCAACCGGAGAATTCCTATGTCTGAAGAAAAGCACTGGAACGAGAGCTAACTCTGTCGGGAGTGCGCGTCACGAGCCTGAGACAGTCTGCCAGACCATTGACTCAAACAGGTCTCATGGTCTCCCCTCCTTTATAGTAGAATCCTCAAACCAGTTTCTAAAGACAGTTGACATTTAGTGGAAGCCGTAGGAAGTGCAACTTGACTCCAGAGACACTGTGTATTCGGTAGGCCAAGCTTTGAAAAACTACAAACCTCAGATTTCTACTTCCTGGTAGGATTTTTCTCAGGTTTTCGCCTGCCATGTGAGTTCTGTTATACTCACAGACATCATTCAAACAGTTTTAGAAACTTCAGAGTGTTTTCCATCCAATACTAATAATAATATGCATATATTAGCATCTGGGACAGAGTAGGAGGCAGTTAAAGTGTTCTAAGTTGTGTTTATACTGAATTTCTTTGTTGATCCTCCTCTCCTCTCCTCTCCTCTCCTCTCCTCTCCTCTCCTCTCCTCTCCTCTCCTCTCCTCTCATCTCATCTCATCTCATCTCATCTCCTCTCCCTCAGAGCCCTACAGCCCAGCGGTGTGGGTGATGATGTTCGTCATGTGCCTGACCGTGGTGGCTGTGACCGTCTTCATATTTGAGTTCTTCAGTCCAGTCGGCTACAACCGCAGCCTTTCCAGCGGAAAGAGTAAGTGACATAGTTCCATTAGAAAGAGGATATGCTGGGTCCATGTTTGGAAGCCATGTTGTTTCCTAGGTGACTGAATGGATACACAATTCCATACCGTTGTTGTATATGTTCAGTGTCTCATAGATCAAGTGACA
>NC_060191.1:5512998-5527051 GCF_021184085.1 Oncorhynchus gorbuscha
CCTCCTCTCCCTCTCTCCATCCAGAGGCAGGAGGCTCTACGTTCACCATAGGAAAGTCTGTGTGGTTGCTGTGGGCCATTGTGTTCAATAACTCGGTCCCAGTGGAGAACCCCAGAGGAACCACCAGTAAGATCATGGTGCTGATCTGGGCCTTCTTCGCTGTCATCTTCCTGGCTTCCTACACAGCCAACCTGGCTGCCTTCATGATCCAGGAGGAGTACATAGACACTGTCTCTGGACTCTCAGACAAAAAGGTAAACATAGAAGAATAATGGTGTGGTTTTTTCGTAAGGTGGGTATGGGTTATAGGTAAGGGTTATAGGTAAGGGTTATAGGTAAGGGTTATAGGTAAAGGTTATAGGTAAGGGTTATAGGTAAGGGTTATAGGTAAGGGTTATAGGTAAGGGTTATAGGTAAAGGTTTTAGGTAAGGGTTATAGGTAAGGGTTATAGGTAAGGGTTATAGGTAAGGGTTATAGGTAAGGGTTATAGGTAAAGGTTATAGGTAAGGGTTATAGGTAAGGGTTATAGGTAAAGGTTATAGGTAAGGGTTATAGGTAAGGGTTATAGGTAAGGGTTATAGGTAAGGGTTATAGGTAAGGGTTATAGGTAAGGGTTATAGGTAAAGGTTATAGGTAAGGGTTATAGGTAAGGGTTATAGGTAAGGGTTATAGGTAAAGGTTATAGGTAAGGGTTATAGGTAAGGGTTATAGGTAAGGGTTATAGGTAAGGGTTATAGGTAAAGGTTTATAGGTAAGGATTATAGGTAAGGATTATAGGTAAGGGTTCCAATTTGTAAGTCGCTCTGGATAAGAGCATCTGCTAAATGACTTAAATGTAAATGTAAATGTTATAGGTAAGGGTTATAGGTAAGGGTTATAGGTAAGGGTTAGATTCTGATGTACCAATGTTTAAAAATATGTTCAGTTTAACGTGCATTTCACTCGCAAGCACACGTTGATGTCCAGGCTCCCTCCCTCCCCCTCTCTCTCTCTCTCTCTCTCTCTCTCTCTCTCTCTCTCTCTCTCTCTCTCTCTCTCTCTCTCTCTCTCTCTCTCTCTCTCTCTCTCTCTCTCTCTCTCTCTCTCTCTCTCTCTCTCTCTCTGCTTTTTGATGTTCAATGTTTTGGTTGAATATGATAGCATGGTATTTTGAGCTTGATGTTGAGTGTACTGTCATGGTCTATTACAGCTCAGTGCTTTATGGTCAATACTTTGTTGTAGTGATACTGCTCAGTGTTATGGTGATTGGACATGGCTACAGATACACTTATTTTAGAATACAAGTGGATTCCTACTGTTTATGTGGTTCAGGCTCTATGGTTCTCTGATGTAGAAAAAAATATACTTCCTTGTACTGTAGCAAAGCACAGGCTTCTCCCCTCTCTATTCAAATATAGGCGCTCTGTAGGTGCATATCGGCGTTTCTTCATAAAATAGGGATGTTTAGCCCAACTCAAATTCCCCTTTCTCACCTCTCTTTCAGTTCCAGCACCCCACAGAGCAGTACCCCCCTCTGAAGTTTGGCACGGTGCCCAATGGAAGTACAGAGAAGAACATCCGCAGTAACTACCCTGGCATGCACCATTACATGGTCAAATATAACCAGAGAGGGGTGGAGGACGCCATTAACAACCTCAAGACTGGGTCTGTCTTTCTTTGTGTCCCCTCTGGGATCTGAACTATGTCTATGAGATGATCCCCTCACTCTCACTCTTTCCCCTAAACATCCCTCTCACAATATCAACATCTCACCCTTAAACTTCTCTCCCTAAAATGTCCTCTCTGTCCCACTCTATATTACAGAAACAGTAAAATACTCCCCCCTCTCCTGTCCTCTCTCCATCCCTCTCCTCTACCCTCTCCTGTCCTCTCTCCATCCCTCTCCTCTACCCTCTCCTGTCATCTCTCCATCCCTCTCCTCTACCCTCTTCTGTCCTCTCTCCATCCCTCTCCTCTACCCTCTCCTGTCCTCTCTCCATCCCTCTCCTCTACCCTCTCCTGTCCTCTCTCCATCCCTCTCCTCTACCGTCTCCTGTCCTCTCTCCATCCCTCTCCTCTACCGTCACCTGTCCTCTCTCCATCCCTCTCCTCTACCCTCTCCTGTCCTCTCTCCATCCCTCTCCTCTACCGTCTCCTGTCCTCTCTCCATCCCTCTCCTCTACCGTCACCTGTCCTCTCTCCATCCCTCTCCTCTACCCTCTCCTATCATCTCTCCATCCCTCTCCTCTACCCTCTCCTGTCCTCTCTCCATCCCTCTCCTCTACCATCTCCTGTCCTCTCTCCACACCTCTCCTCTACCGTCTCCTGTCCTCTCTCCATCCCTCTCCTCTACCCTCTCCTGTCCTCTCTCCATCCCTCTCCTCTACCCTCTCCTGTCATCTCTCCATCCCTCTCCTCTACCCTCTCCTGTCCTCTCTCCATCCCTCTCCTCTACCGTCTCCTGTCCTCTCTCCATCCCTCTCCTCTACCCTCTCCTGTCCTCTCTCCATCCTCTCTCCTCTACCCTCTCCTGTCCTCTATCCATCCCTCTCCTCTCCTCTCCACTCTCCTGTCCTCTCTCCATCCCTCTACTTTATCCTGTCCTCTCTCCATCCTCTCTCCTCTACCCTCTCCTGTCCTCTCTCCATCCCTCACCTCTACCCTGTCCTGTCCTCTCTCCATCCCTATCCTCTACTCTCTCCTGTCCTCTCTCCATCCCTCTCCTCTACTCTCTCCTGTCCTCTCTCCATCCCTCTCCTCTACCCTCTCCTGTCCTCTCTCCATCCCTCACCTCTACCCTGTCCTGTCCTCTCTCCATACCTCTCCTCTACCGTCTCCTGTCCTCTCTCCATCCCTCTCCTCTACCCTGTCCTGTCCTCTCTCCATCTCTCTCCTCTACCCTCTCCTGTCATCTCTCCATCCCTCTCCTCTACCGTCACCTGTCATCTCTCTATCCCACTCCTCTACCCTCTCCTGTCATCTCTCCATCCCTCTCCTCTACCGTCTCCTGTCCTCTCTCCATCCCTCTCCTCTACCGTCTCCTGTCCTCTCTCCATCCCTCTCCACTACCGTCTCCTGTCATCTCTCCATCCCTCTCCTCTACCGTCTCCTGTCCTCTCTCCATCCCTCTCCTCTACCCTCTCCTGTCCTCTCTCCATCCCTCTCTTCTACCCTCACTTGTCCTCTCTCCATCCCTCACCACTACCGTCTCCTGTCCTCTCTCCATCCCTCTCTTCTACCCTCACTTGTCCTCTCTCCATCCCTCACCACTACCGTCTCCTGTCCTCTCTCCATCCCTCTCCTCTACTCTCTCCTGTCCTCTCTCCATCCCTCTCCTCTACCCTCTCCTGTCCTCTCTCCATCCCTCTCCTCTACCCTCTCCTGTCCTCTCTCCATCCCTCTCCACTACCGTCTCCTGTCCTCTCTCCATCCCTCTCCTCTACCCTGTCCTGTCCTCTCTCCATCCCTCACCTCTACCCTCTCCTGTTCTCTCTCCAACCCTCTCCTCTACCCTCTCCTGTCCTCTCTCCATCCCTCTCCTCTACCCTCTCATGTCCTCTCTCCATCCCTCTCCACTACCGTCTCCTGTCCTCTCTCCATCCCTCTCCTCTACTCTCTCCTGTCCTCTCTCCATCCCTCTCCTCTACTCTCTCCTGTCCTCTCTCCATCCCTCTCCACTACCGTCTCCTGTCCTCTCTCCATCCCTCTCCTCTACCATCTCCTGTCCTCTCTCCACACCTCTCCTCTACCGTCTCCTGTCCTCTCCCCATCCCTCTCCTCTACCCTCTCCTGTCCTCTCTACAACCCTCTCCTCTACCCTCTCCTGTCATCTCTCCATCCCTCTCCTCTACCCTCTCCTGTCCTCTCTCCATCCCTCTCCTCTACCGTCTCCTGTCCTCTCTCCATCCCTCTCCTCTACCCTCTCCTGTCCTCTCTCCATCCTCTCTCCTCTACCCTCTCCTGTCCTCTATCCATCCCTCTCCTCTCCACTCTCCTGTCCTCTCTCCATCCCTCTACTTTATCCTGTCCTCTCTCCATCCTCTCTCCTCTACCCTCTCCTGTCCTCTCTCCATCCCTCACCTCTACCCTGTCCTGTCCTCTCTCCATCCCTCTCCTCTACTCTCTCCTGTCCTCTCTCCATCCCTCTCCTCTACTCTCTCCTGTCCTCTCTCCATCCCTCTCCTCTACCCTCTCCTGTCCTCTCTCCATCCCTCACCTCTACCCTGTCCTGTCCTCTCTCCATACCTCTCCTCTACTCTCTCCTGTCCTCTCTCCATCCCTCTCCTCTACCCTCTCCTGTCCTCTCTCCATCCCTCTCCTCTACCCTCTCCTGTCCTCTCTCCATCCCTCTCCTCTACCCTCTCCTGTCCTCTCTCCATCCCTCACCTCTACCCTCTCCTGTTCTCTCTCCATCCCTCTCTACCCTCTCCTGTCCTCTCTCCATCCCTCTCCTCTACCCTCTCATGTCCTCTCTCCATCCCTCTCCACTACCGTCTCCTGTCCTCTCTCCATCCCTCTCCTCTACTCTCTCCTGTCCTCTCTCCATCCCTCTCCACTACCGTCTCCTGTCCTCTCTCCATCCCTCTCCTCTACTCTCTCCTGTCCTCTCTCCATCCCTCTCCTCTACCCTCTCCTGTCCTCTCTCCATCCTTCTCCTCTACCCTCTCCTGTCCTCTCTCCATCCCTCTCCTCTACCCTCTCCTCTCCTCTACCCTCTCCTCTCCTTCTCTCTGCATCCCTCTCCTTTACTCTCTCCTCTCCTTCTCTCTCCATCCCTCCCCTCTACCCTCTCCTCTCCTTCTCTCTGCATCCCTCTCCTCTACTCTCTCCTCTCCTTCTCTCTCAATCCCCCTCTCTACCATCTCCTCTCCTTCTCTCTCCATCCCTCTTCTCTCCACTCTCCTCTCCTCCCCCTGCATACCTCCCCTCTACACTCTCCTCTCCTTCTCTCTGCATCCCTCTCCTCTACCCATCCCTCCCCTCTACACTCTCCTCTCCTTCTCTCTGCATACCTCCACTCTACTCTCTCCTCTCCGTCTCTCTCCATCCCTCCCATCTACACTCTCCTCTCCTTCTCTCTCCATCCCTCTCCTCCACACTCTCCTCTCCTTCTCTCTGCATACCTCCCCTCTACTCTCTCCTCTCCTTCTCTCTCCATCCCTCTCCTCTACACTCTCCTCTCCTTCTCTCTGCATCCCTCTCCTCTCCACTCTCCTCTCCTTCTCTCTGCATCCCTCTCCTCTACCCATCCCTCCCCTCTCCACTCTCCTCTCCTTCTCTCTGCATCCCTCTCCTCTACCCATCCCTCCCCTCTACACTCTCCTCTCCTTCTCTCTGCATCCCTCTCTCCTCTACCCATCCCTCCCCTCTACACTCTCCTCTCCTTCTCTCTGCATCCCTCTCCTCTACCCAACCCTCCCCTCTACACTCTCCTCTCCTTCTCTCTGCATCCCTCTCCTCTCCACTCTCCTCTCCTTCTCTCTGCATCCCTCTCCTCTCCACTCTCCTCTCCTTCTCTCTGCATCCCTCTCCTCTACCCAACCCTCCCCTCTACACTCTCCTCTCCTTCTCTCTGCATCCCTCTCCTCTCCACTCTCCTCTCCTTCTCTCTGCATCCCTCTCCTCTACCCAACCCTCCCCTCTACACTCTCCTCTCCTTCTCTCTGCATCCCTCTCCTCTCCACTCTCCTCTCCTTCTCTCTGCATCCCTCTCCTCTCCACTCTCCTCTCCTTCTCTCTGCATCCCTCTCCTCTACCCATCCCTCCCCTCTACACTCTCCTCTCCTTCTCTCTGCATCCCTCTCCTCTCCACTCTCCTCTCCTTCTCTCTGCATCCCTCTCCTCTACCCAACCCTCCCCTCTACACTCTCCTCTCCTTCTCTCTGCATCCCTCTCCTCTCCACTCTCCTCTCCTTCTCTCTGCATCCCTCTCCTCTCCACTCTCCTCTCCTTCTCTCTGCATCCCTCTCCTCTACCCATCCCTCCCCTCTACACTCTCCTCTCCTTCTCTCTGCATCCCTCTCCTCTCCACTCTCCTCTCCTTCTCTCTGCATCCCTCTCCTCTACCCAACCCTCCCCTCTACACTCTCCTCTCCTTCTCTCTGCATCCCTCTCCTCTCCACTCTCCTCTCCTTCTCTCTGCATCCCTCTCCTCTCCACTCTCCTCTCCTTCTCTCTGCATCCCTCTCCTCTACCCATCCCTCCCCTCTCCACTCTCCTCTCCTTCTCTCTGCATCCCTCTCCTCTACCCAACCCTCCCCTCTACACTCTCCTCTCCTTCTCTCTGCATCCCTCTCCTCTACCCATCCCTCCCCTCTACACTCTCCTCTCCTTCTCTCTGCATCCCTCTCCTCTACCCAACCCTCCCCTCTACACTCTCCTCTCCTTCTCTCTGCATCCCTCTCCTCTCCACTCTCCTCTCCTTCTCTCTGCATCCCTCTCCTCTACCCATCCCTCCCCTCTACACTCTCATCTCCTTCTCTCTGCATCCCTCTCCTCTCCACTCTCATCTCCTTCTCTCTGCATCCCTCTCCTCTCCACCCTCCTCTCCTTCTCTCTGCATCCCTCTCCTCTACCCATCCCTCCCCTCTACACTCTCCTCTCCTTCTCTCTGCATCCCTCTCCTCTACCCATCCCTCCCCTCTACACTCTCATCTCCTTCTCTCTGCATCCCTCTCCTCTCCACTCTCATCTCCTTCTCTCTGCATCCCTCTCCTCTACCCAACCCTCCCCTCTACACTCTCATCTCCTTCTCTCTGCATCCCTCTCCTCTCCACCCTCCTCTCCTTCTCTCTGCATCCCTCTCCTCTACCCATCCCTCCCCTCTACACTCTCCTCTCCTTCTCTCTGCATCCCTCTCCTCTACCCATCCCTCCCCTCTACACTCTCATCTCCTTCTCTCTGCATCCCTCTCCTCTCCACTCTCCTCTCCTTCTCTCTGCATCCCTCTCCTCTACCCAACCCTCCCCTCTACACTCTCATCTCCTTCTCTCTGCATCCCTCTCCTCTCCACTCTCCTCTCCTTCTCTCTGCATCCCTCTCCTCTCCACTCTCCTCTCCTTCTCTCTGCATCCCTCTCCTCTACCCATCCCTCTCCTCTCCACTCTCCTCTCCTTCTCTCTGCATCCCTCTCCTCTACCCATCCCTCTCCTCTCCACTCTCCTCTCCTTCTCTCTGCATCCCTCTCCTCTCCACTCTCCTCTCCTTCTCTCTGCATCCCTCTCCTCTCCACTCTCCTCTCCTTCTCTCTGCATCCCTCTCCTCTACCCATCCCTCCCCTCTACACTCTCATCTCCTTCTCTCTGCATCCCTCTCCTCTCCACTCTCCTCTCCTTCTCTCTGCATCCCTCTCCTCTCCACTCTCCTCTCCTTCTCTCTGCATCCCTCTCCTCTACCCATCCCTCTCCTCTCCACTCTCCTCTCCTTCTCTCTGCATCCCTCTCCTCTCCACCCTCATCTCCTTCTCTCTGCATCCCTCTCCTCTACCCATCCCTCTCCTCTACACTCTCCTCTCCTTCTCTCTGCATCCCTCTCCTCTCCACTCTCCTCTCCTTCTCTCTGCATCCCTCTCCTCTACCCATCCCTCCCTCTACACTCTCCTCTCCTTCTCTCTGCATCCCTCTCCTCTCCACTCTCCTCTCCTTCTCTCTGCATCCCTCTCCTCTCCACTCTCCTCTCCTTCTCTCTGCATCCCTCTCCTCTACCCATCCCTCTCCTCTCCACTCTCCTCTCCTTCTCTCTGCATCCCTCTCCTCTACCCATCCCTCTCCTCTCCACTCTCCTCTCCTTCTCTCTGCATCCCTCTCCTCTACCCATCCCTCTCCTCTACACTCTCCTCTCCTTCTCTCTGCATCCCTCTCCTCTCCACCCTCCTCTCCTTCTCTCTGCATCCCTCTCCTCTACCCATCCCTCTCCTCTCCACTCTCCTCTCCTTCTCTCTGCATCCCTCTCCTCTCCACTCTCCTCTCCTTCTCTCTGCATCCCTCTCCTCTCCACTCTCCTCTCCTTCTCTCTGCATCCCTCTCCTCTACCCATCCCTCCCCTCTACACTCTCATCTCCTTCTCTCTGCATCCCTCTCCTCTCCACTCTCCTCTCCTTCTCTCTGCATCCCTCTCCTCTCCACCCTCATCTCCTTCTCTCTGCATCCCTCTCCTCTACCCATCCCTCTCCTCTACACTCTCCTCTCCTTCTCTCTGCATCCCTCTCCTCTCCACTCTCCTCTCCTTCTCTCTGCATCCCTCTCCTCTACCCATCCCTCCCCTCTACACTCTCCTCTCCTTCTCTCTGCATCCCTCTCCTCTCCACTCTCCTCTCCTTCTCTCTGCATCCCTCTCCTCTCCACTCTCCTCTCCTTCTCTCTGCATCCCTCTCCTCTACCCATCCCTCTCCTCTACACTCTCCTCTCCTTCTCTCTGCATCCCTCTCCTCTCCACTCTCATCTCCTTCTCTCTGCATCCCTCTCCTCTCCACCCTCCTCTCCTTCTCTCTCCATCCCTCTCCACTACCGTCTCCTGTCCTCTCTCCATCCCTCTCCTCTACCCTGTCCTGTCCTCTCTCCATCCCTCACCTCTACCCTCTCCTGTTCTCTCTCCAACCCTCTCCTCTACCCTCTCCTGTCCTCTCTCCATCCCTCTCCTCTACCCTCTCATGTCCTCTCTCCATCCCTCTCCACTACCGTCTCCTGTCCTCTCTCCATCCCTCTCCTCTACTCTCTCCTGTCCTCTCTCCATCCCTCTCCTCTACTCTCTCCTGTCCTCTCTCCATCCCTCTCCACTACCGTCTCCTGTCCTCTCTCCATCCCTCTCCTCTACCATCTCCTGTCCTCTCTCCACACCTCTCCTCTACCGTCTCCTGTCCTCTCCCCATCCCTCTCCTCTACCCTCTCCTGTCCTCTCTACATCCCTCTCCTCTACCCTCTCCTGTCATCTCTCCATCCCTCTCCTCTACCCTCTCCTGTCCTCTCTCCATCCCTCTCCTCTACCGTCTCCTGTCCTCTCTCCATCCCTCTCCTCTACCCTCTCCTGTCCTCTCTCCATCCTCTCTCCTCTACCCTCTCCTGTCCTCTATCCATCCCTCTCCTCTCCACTCTCCTGTCCTCTCTCCATCCCTCTACTTTATCCTGTCCTCTCTCCATCCTCTCTCCTCTACCCTCTCCTGTCCTCTCTCCATCCCTCACCTCTACCCTGTCCTGTCCTCTCTCCATCCCTCTCCTCTACTCTCTCTCCTGTCCTCTCTCCATCCCTCTCCTCTACTCTCTCCTGTCCTCTCTCCATCCCTCTCCTCTACCCTCTCCTGTCCTCTCTCCATCCCTCACCTCTACCCTGTCCTGTCCTCTCTCCATACCTCTCCTCTACTCTCTCCTGTCCTCTCTCCATCCCTCTCCTCTACCCTCTCCTGTCCTCTCTCCATCCCTCTCCTCTACCCTCTCCTGTCCTCTCTCCATCCCTCTCCTCTACCCTCTCCTGTCCTCTCTCCATCCCTCACCTCTACCCTCTCCTGTTCTCTCTCCATCCCTCTCTACCCTCTCCTGTCCTCTCTCCATCCCTCTCCTCTACCCTCTCATGTCCTCTCTCCATCCCTCTCCACTACCGTCTCCTGTCCTCTCTCCATCCCTCTCCTCTACTCTCTCCTGTCCTCTCTCCATCCCTCTCCACTACCGTCTCCTGTCCTCTCTCCATCCCTCTCCTCTACTCTCTCCTGTCCTCTCTCCATCCCTCTCCTCTACCCTCTCCTGTCCTCTCTCCATCCTTCTCCTCTACCCTCTCCTGTCCTCTCTCCATCCCTCTCCTCTACCCTCTCCTCTCCTCTACCCTCTCCTCTCCTTCTCTCTGCATCCCTCTCCTTTACTCTCTCCTCTCCTTCTCTCTCCATCCCTCCCCTCTACCCTCTCCTCTCCTTCTCTCTGCATCCCTCTCCTCTACTCTCTCTCTCTCTCCTTCTCTCTCAATCCCCCTCTCTACCATCTCCTCTCCTTCTCTCTCCATCCCTCTTCTCTCCACTCTCCTCTCCTCCCTCTGCATACCTCCCCTCTACACTCTCCTCTCCTTCTCTCTGCATACCTCCACTCTACTCTCTCCTCTCCGTCTCTCTCCATCCCTCCCATCTACACTCTCCTCTCCTTCTCTCTCCATCCCTCTCCTCCACACTCTCCTCTCCTTCTCTCTGCATACCTCCCCTCTACTCTCTCCTCTCCTTCTCTCTCCATCCCTCTCCTCTACACTCTCCTCTCCTTCTCTCTGCATCCCTCTCCTCTCCACTCTCCTCTCCTTCTCTCTGCATCCCTCTCCTCTACCCATCCCTCCCCTCTCCACTCTCCTCTCCTTCTCTCTGCATCCCTCTCCTCTACCCATCCCTCCCCTCTACACTCTCCTCTCCTTCTCTCTGCATCCCTCTCCTCTACCCATCCCTCCCCTCTACACTCTCCTCTCCTTCTCTCTGCATCCCTCTCCTCTACCCAACCCTCCCCTCTACACTCTCCTCTCCTTCTCTCTGCATCCCTCTCCTCTCCACTCCCTCTCCTTCTCTCTGCATCCCTCTCCTCTCCACTCTCCTCTCCTTCTCTCTGCATCCTCTCCTCTACCCAACCCTCCCCTCTACACTCTCCTCTCCTTCTCTCTGCATCCCTCTCCTCTCCACTCTCCTCTCCTTCTCTCTGCATCCCTCTCCTCTACCCAACCCTCCCCTCTACACTCTCCTCTCCTTCTCTCTCCATCCCTCTCCACTACCGTCTCCTGTCCTCTCTCCATCCCTCTCCTCTACTCTCTCCTGTCCTCTCTCCATCCCTCTCCACTACCGTCTCCTGTCCTCTCTCCATCCCTCTCCTCTACTCTCTCCTGTCCTCTCTCCATCCCTCTCCTCTACCCTCTCCTGTCCTCTCTCCATCCTTCTCCTCTACCCTCTCCTGTCCTCTCTCCATCCCTCTCCTCTACCCTCTCCTCTCCTCTACCCTCTCCTCTCCTTCTCTCTGCATCCCTCTCCTTTACTCTCCTCTCCTTCTCTCTCCATCCCTCCCCTCTACCCTCTCCTCTCCTTCTCTCTGCATCCCTCTCCTCTACTCTCTCCTCTCCTTCTCTCTCAATCCCCCTCTCTACCATCTCCTCTCCTTCTCTCTCCATCCCTCTTCTCTCCACTCTCCTCTCCTCCCCCTGCATACCTCCCCTCTACACTCTCCTCTCCTTCTCTCTGCATACCTCCACTCTACTCTCTCCTCTCCGTCTCTCTCCATCCCTCCCATCTACACTCTCCTCTCCTTCTCTCTCCATCCCTCTCCTCCACACTCTCCTCTCCTTCTCTCTGCATACCTCCCCTCTACTCTCTCCTCTCCTTCTCTCTCCATCCCTCTCCTCTACACTCTCCTCTCCTTCTCTCTGCATCCCTCTCCTCTCCACTCTCCTCTCCTTCTCTCTGCATCCCTCTCCTCTACCCATCCCTCCCCTCTCCACTCTCCTCTCCTTCTCTCTGCATCCCTCTCCTCTACCCATCCCTCCCCTCTACACTCTCCTCTCCTTCTCTCTGCATCCCTCTCCTCTACCCATCCCTCCCCTCTACACTCTCCTCTCCTTCTCTCTGCATCCCTCTCCTCTACCCAACCCTCCCTCTACACTCTCCTCTCCTTCTCTCTGCATCCCTCTCCTCTCCACTCTCCTCTCCTTCTCTCTGCATCCCTCTCCTCTCCACTCTCCTCTCCTTCTCTCTGCATCCCTCTCCTCTACCCAACCCTCCCCTCTACACTCTCCTCTCCTTCTCTCTGCATCCCTCTCCTCTCCACTCTCCTCTCCTTCTCTCTGCATCCCTCTCCTCTACCCAACCCTCCCCTCTACACTCTCCTCTCCTTCTCTCTGCATCCCTCTCCTCTCCACTCTCCTCTCCTTCTCTCTGCATCCCTCTCCTCTCCACTCTCCTCTCCTTCTCTCTGCATCCCTCTCCTCTACCCATCCCTCCCCTCTACACTCTCCTCTCCTTCTCTCTGCATCCCTCTCCTCTCCACTCTCCTCTCCTTCTCTCTGCATCCCTCTCCTCTACCCAACCCTCCCCTCTACACTCTCCTCTCCTTCTCTCTGCATCCCTCTCCTCTCCCTCTCCTCTCCTTCTCTCTGCATCCCTCTCCTCTCCACTCTCCTCTCCTTCTCTCTGCATCCCTCTCCTCTACCCATCCCTCCCCTCTACACTCTCCTCTCCTTCTCTCTGCATCCCTCTCCTCTCCACTCTCCTCTCCTTCTCTCTGCATCCCTCTCCTCTACCCAACCCTCCCCTCTACACTCTCCTCTCCTTCTCTCTGCATCCCTCTCCTCTCCACTCTCCTCTCCTTCTCTCTGCATCCCTCTCCTCTCCACTCTCCTCTCCTTCTCTCTGCATCCCTCTCCTCTACCCATCCCTCCCCTCTCCACTCTCCTCTCCTTCTCTCTGCATCCCTCTCCTCTACCCAACCCTCCCCTCTACACTCTCCTCTCCTTCTCTCTGCATCCCTCTCCTCTACCCATCCCTCCCCTCTACACTCTCCTCTCCTTCTCTCTGCATCCCTCTCCTCTACCCAACCCTCCCCTCTACCTCTCCTCTCCTTCTCTCTGCATCCCTCTCCTCTCCACTCTCCTCTCCTTCTCTCTGCATCCCTCTCCTCTACCCATCCCCTCTACCTCTCATCTCCTTCTCTCTGCATCCCTCTCCTCTCCACTCTCATCTCCTTCTCTCTGCATCCCTCTCCTCTCTCCACCCTCCTCTCCTTCTCTCTGCATCCCTCTCCTCTACCCATCCCTCCCTCTACACTCTCCTCTCCTTCTCTCTGCATCCCTCTCCTCTACCCATCCCTCCCCTCTACACTCTCATCTCCTTCTCTCTGCATCCCTCTCCTCTCCACTACCTCATCTCCTTCTCTCTGCATCCCTCTCCTCTACCCAACCCTCCCCTCTACACTCTCATCTCCTTCTCTCTGCATCCCTCTCCTCTCCACCCTCCTCTCCTTCTCTCTGCATCCCTCTCCTCTACCCATCCCTCCCCTCTACACTCTCCTCTCCTTCTCTCTGCATCCCTCTCCTCTACCCATCCCTCCCCTCTACACTCTCATCTCCTTCTCTCTGCATCCCTCTCCTCTCCACTCTCCTCTCCTTCTCTCTGCATCCCTCTCCTCTACCCATCCCTCCCCTCTACACTCTCATCTCCTTCTCTCTGCATCCCTCTCCTCTCCCTCTCCCCTCTCTCTGCATCCCTCTCCTCTCCACTCTCCTCTCCTTCTCTCTGCATCCCTCTCCTCTCCCTCTCATCTCCTTCTCTCTGCATCCTCTCTCCCTCTCTACCCATCCCTCCCCTCTACACTCTCCTCCTTCTCTCTGCATCCCTCTCCTCTACCCATCCCTCCCCTCTACACTCTCCTCTCCTTCTCTCTGCATCCCTCTCCTCTCCACTCTCATCTCCTTCTCTCTGCATCCCTCTCCTCTACCCAACCCTCCCCTCTCACTCTCATCTCCTTCTCTCTGCATCCCTCTCCTCTCCACCCTCCTCTCCTTCTCTCTGCATCCCTCTCCTCTACCCATCCCTCCCCTCTACACTCTCCTCTCCTTCTCTCTGCATCCCTCCCCTCTACACTCTCCTCTCCTTCTCTCTGCATCCCTCTCCTCTCCACTCTCCTCTCCTTCTCTCTGCATCCCTCTCCTCTACCCAACCCTCCCCTCCTCTCTCTCTCTCTGCATCCCTCTCTCTCCATCCCTCCTTCTCTCTGCATCTCTCCTCTCTCCTCTCCTTCTCTCTGCATCCCTCTCCTCTACACTCTCCTCTCCTTCTCTCCTCCCTCCTCTCCTCTCACTCTCCTTCCTTCTCTCTGCATCCCTCTCCTCTCCACTCTCCTCTCCTTCTCTCTGCATCCCTCTCTCTCCACTCTCCTCTCCTTCTCTCTGCATCCCTCTCCTCTACCCATCCCTCCCCTCTACACTCTCCTCTCCTTCTCTCTGCATCCCTCTCCTCTCCACTCTCCTCTCCTTCTCTCTGCATCCCTCTCCTCTACCCAACCCTCCCCCTCTACACTCTCCTCTCCTTCTCTCTGCATCCCTCTCCTCTCCACTCTCCTCTCCTTCTCTCTGCAT
>NC_060191.1:5527151-5554651 GCF_021184085.1 Oncorhynchus gorbuscha
CCTCTCCTCTCCACTCTCCTCTCCTTCTCTCTGCATCCCTCTCCTCTACCCATCCCTCCCCTCTCCACTCTCCTCTCCTTCTCTCTGCATCCCTCTCCTCTACCCAACCCTCCCCTCTACACTCTCCTCTCCTTCTCTCTGCATCCCTCTCCTCTACCCATCCCTCCCCTCTACACTCTCCTCTCCTTCTCTCTGCATCCCTCTCCTCTACCCAACCCTCCCCTCTACACTCTCCTCTCCTTCTCTCTGCATCCCTCTCCTCTCCACTCTCCTCTCCTTCTCTCTGCATCCCTCTCCTCTACCCATCCCTCCCCTCTACACTCTCATCTCCTTCTCTCTGCATCCCTCTCCTCTCCACTCTCATCTCCTTCTCTCTGCATCCCTCTCCTCTCCACCCTCCTCTCCTTCTCTCTGCATCCCTCTCCTCTACCCATCCCTCCCCTCTACACTCTCCTCTCCTTCTCTCTGCATCCCTCTCCTCTACCCATCCCTCCCCTCTACACTCTCATCTCCTTCTCTCTGCATCCCTCTCCTCTCCACTCTCATCTCCTTCTCTCTGCATCCCTCTCCTCTACCCAACCCTCCCCTCTACACTCTCATCTCCTTCTCTCTGCATCCCTCTCCTCTCCACCCTCCTCTCCTTCTCTCTGCATCCCTCTCCTCTACCCATCCCTCCCCTCTACACTCTCCTCTCCTTCTCTCTGCATCCCTCTCCTCTACCCATCCCTCCCTCTACACTCTCATCTCCTTCTCTCTGCATCCCTCTCCTCTCCACTCTCCTCTCCTTCTCTCTGCATCCCTCTCCTCTACCCATCCCTCCCCTCTACACTCTCATCTCCTTCTCTCTGCATCCCTCTCCTCTCCACTCTCCTCTCCTTCTCTCTGCATCCCTCTCCTCTCCACTCTCCTCTCCTTCTCTCTGCATCCCTCTCCTCTCCACTCTCCTCTCCTTCTCTCTGCATCCCTCTCCTCTACCCATCCCTCTCCTCTCCACTCTCCTCTCCTTCTCTCTGCATCCCTCTCCTCTACCCATCCCTCTCCTCTCCACTCTCCTCTCCTTCTCTCTGCATCCCTCTCCTCTCCACTCTCCTCTCCTTCTCTCTGCATCCCTCTCCTCTCCACTCTCCTCTCCTTCTCTCTGCATCCCTCTCCTCTACCCATCCCTCCCCTCTACACTCTCATCTCCTTCTCTCTGCATCCCTCTCCTCTCCACTCTCCTCTCCTTCTCTCTGCATCCCTCTCCTCTCCACTCTCCCTCTCCTTCTCTCTGCATCCCTCTCCTCTACCCATCCCTCTCCTCTCCACTCTCCTCTCCTTCTCTCTGCATCCCTCTCCTCTCCACCCTCATCTCCTTCTCTCTGCATCCCTCTCCTCTACCCATCCCTCTCCTCTACACTCTCCTCTCCTTCTCTCTGCATCCCTCTCCTCTCCACTCTCCTCTCCTTCTCTCTGCATCCCTCTCCTCTACCCATCCCTCCCCTCTACACTCTCCTCTCCTTCTCTCTGCATCCCTCTCCTCTACCCATCCCTCCCCTCTACACTCTCCTCTCCTTCTCTCTGCATCCCTCTCCTCTCCACTCTCCTCTCCTTCTCTCTGCATCCCTCTCCTCTCCACTCTCCTCTCCTTCTCTCTGCATCCCTCTCCTCTACCCATCCCTCCCCTCTACACTCTCATCTCCTTCTCTCTGCATCCCTCTCCTCTCCACTCTCCTCTCCTTCTCTCTGCATCCCTCTCCTCTCCACTCTCCTCTCCTTCTCTCTGCATCCCTCTCCTCTACCCATCCCTCTCCTCTCCACTCTCCTCTCCTTCTCTCTGCATCCCTCTCCTCTCCACTCTCCTCTCCTTCTCTCTGCATCCCTCTCCTCTACCCATCCCTCTCCTCTACACTCTCATCTCCTTCTCTCTGCATCCCTCTCCTCTCCACTCTCCTCTCCTTCTCTCTGCATCCCTCTCCTCTCCACTCTCCTCTCCTTCTCTCTGCATCCCTCTCCTCTACCCATCCCTCTCCTCTCCACTCTCCTCTCCTTCTCTCTGCATCCCTCTCCTCTCCACCCTCATCTCCTTCTCTCTGCATCCCTCTCCTCTCCACCCTCCTCTCCTTCTCTCTGCATACCTCTCCTCTTTTCCATCATCATCTCTTCTTCTCTTGTTAAATCTGCATCATATGTGTGATGGGTTGTATAATCCTTACAGTTTACTGTCACAAAGCCCCTGTCATCATCTCTCCCCGATTGCCTCGCCACCCCATTTACAGAACACTGTTAATGTGCTGGGAATGAGATGTTCTCTGTCGCTCCCTCTGTCTTCTTCTCTCACCCCTCTTCTCTCTTTCTCTTTCGCTCTACCTCAGCCTCTCTTTATCTCCATCATTTTTTAAACTTTCCTTTCTTTAATATATGCCCACACACCCACCAACCCTCTCTCTCTCTCTCTCTGGTTATTTCCTCCCCTGTGTGTTCTCTCGGTGTGTTTGTGCTTAAACTTTATAATCCTCATCATTCTCTATCTCTCTCCCCTATGTGTCTTTTGCCCCTGAAGTGTGTAAATCTTCCTTCATTCTCTCTCTACCTCCCATCTCTTTACTCACAGTACTGTATAAATCCTTCTCTCTCTCCTCCCATCTCTTTACTCACAGTACTGTATAAATCCTTCTCTCTCTCCTCCCATCTCTTTTCTCACAGTACTGTATAAATCCTTCTCTCTCTCTCCTCCCATCTCTTTTCTCACAGTACTCTATAAATCCTCTCTCTCCTCCCATCTCTTTTCTCACAGTACTGTATAAATCCTCTCTCTCCTCCCATCTCTTTTCTCACAGTACTGTATAAATCCTTCTCTCTCCTCCCATCTCTTCTCTCACAGTACTGTATAAATCCTTCTCTCTCCTCCCATCTCTTCTCTCACAGTACTGTATAAATAATTCTCTCTCTCCTCCCATCTCTTTTCTCACAGTTCTGTATAAATAATTATCTCTCCTCCCATCTCTTTACTCACAGTACTGTATAAATCATTCTCTCTCTCTCCTCCCATCTCTTTTCTCACAGTACTGTATAAATCCTTCTCTCTCTCCTCCCATCTCTTTACTCACAGTACTGTATAAATCATTCTCTCTCTCTCCTCCCATCTCTTTTCTCACAGTACTGTATAAATCATTCTCTCTCTCTCCTTGTAGTGGCTTCCTTTCGTCTTTACCATAGCCACTGCCCAAGCCGGAAGCGGGGTTGTTTGGTACGCATACAGTCCACACTCAAGGTTTCCAAACGGCCAAACATTCCATGACATCCAGGGATATGGTGCAACAAAAATGTTTATTCTTCTTATATCTAACAAATAAATGAGTCTCCAATCAACTTAAAGCACAAAATACTTGATATGGAAAATACATATTATGACCTGTATGTCTGTATGGTCAAAAAACTATACCGCTCCCGCGTCTAGCAAGGACTCCCTCTCCTGAAGGCCCAACTTCCTGCCTTTATCCTAACAAAATTAACACAATACAATGAACAGGCAAGAGGGGGGGCCAAATGTCCGAGTTACACTAACAACAAATTAATATATCTCAATCGGGTAAATATAAATCATAAAGGTACGTACCTAATATTTCATCATTTACATTCATATTTAATATATTTACACAAATATACATGGAGCTCCATATGTTCGGTCTTTTATACAAATATGTCCAAATCGGCTCTAACATACCGGCCCCTAATTGTTGACTGCACTGAATGCACAACAATTACTTAATATTCAAACATAGAGCCAATACACAAAACATTCTATACCAGAGCACTATTACAGTTTATAGCTATATACAAATATACAAGGTACCATATAGGAAAATAGTCCATAGATCTCAGTCTGAGTTGAAGTGTAAGGTGTTCAACTTCGAAAAATGTCAAGAGTTTGACATCCAAAAATGTATGACATCAAAGAATGTAAGAGTACGACATCAACGAATCAGAGGTGCACGTGATTCTAAGATGGAGCACTGTGTGTGTGTGTGTGTGTGTCACTCCGTCGCCTCAAGGAGCAGACAGAGTTTATTGATAGGTCTCTGTAAGATATTGGTCTTAGTCTTAACCATGACGCTCCGGACAAGACCTTTGGCCCCTGGCAAAGCCTCCACCACACGCCCCATTAGCCAAGAGTTCCTTGGGGCGGTGTCATCGACGATGACCACGAGGTCACCAGGACTGAAGTTTCTCTTAGTTTTGTTCCACTTGTTCCGCTCCTGCATAAGTGGAAGATACTCCCTGATCCATCTCTTCCAGAAGAGCTCAGTGATATATTGTACTTGCTTCCATCTCCTTCGTGAGTATAGGTCGCTTCTCTGGAATAGTCCTGGTGGCAGGACTGGCTTAGCTTTCAGATGAAGCAGATGGTTCGGAGTCAGGGGTTCTAGATCATTAGGGTCATTTGTTACAGTAGTGATTGGTCTGTCGTTCATAATCGCCTCAACTTCACACAAGGCTGTCTGCAAAGACTCATCATCCAGTACTTGCTCTTTAAGGACTGAATAGAGGATCTTTTTCACCAGTCGGATCAACCTCTCCCATACCCCCCATGGTGGGCTCCAGAGGGAGGGTTGAATGACCATGTCACTCCTTCCTTCAGTAATTCTTTTTGAATCTTGTTGTGATCCAGCTCTTTCATAGCTTCTCCTAGCTCTCTGTGTGTTCCAACAAAGTTGGTGCCATTGTCTGTTCTGATACTTGTTACTGGGCCCCTTCGACAGATGAACCTGCGCAGGGCATTGATGCAGGAATCAGTATCCAGATAACTAGCAACTTCTAGATGGACAGCTCGACTCACGAGGCAAGTAAAGATCACACCATAATGCTTCACATGAACGCGGCCTCGCTTCACCTCTATGGGGCCGAAGTAATCTATGCCCACATGGGTGAAAGGCGGAAAATCAGGTGACACCCGATCTTGTGGAAGGTCGG
Source organism: Oncorhynchus gorbuscha (assembly GCF_021184085.1). Classification (NCBI taxonomy): domain Eukaryota; kingdom Metazoa; phylum Chordata; class Actinopteri; order Salmoniformes; family Salmonidae; genus Oncorhynchus; species Oncorhynchus gorbuscha. The sequence goes on from NC_060191.1 coordinate 5,532,102, forward strand.
CCATCTTCTGTTCTCCAGCTCTAGCTTGCATCCGCCTGCAAAAGACACAGCTCTTAAGGATCTTCCTTGCTAAAGAGTTGGCACAGGGTATCCAATATCGCTGGCGAAGTCTAGAAAGCATGTGACCTCTCCCAGAGTGGCCAACCTGCTCATGGATGTGGAGTAAGATCAGTCTAGAGATGTAAGAGTCTTTGGGCAGGATCATAGGATTCTTTAGTTCCGTAGGCATAGCAGCTTTGCTTAACCTTCCTCCTACTCTCAGAATCCCATTGTCTACAATTGGATCAAGCTTACAGATTGAGCCACTTCTCTTGGCACATTGTTTTCCTTTCACAACTAGTGCAATTTCTTGTTTAAAGTGATGCCGTTGTTCAAATCGAATGATGACCTTTTCTGCTTCATCTAGGTCGTCCACAGACAGGCTTTCTTTTCCAAACGTCAGTTTGAACTTGTCAATTTGTTCCTTCAGTGAGTTTGTCAGACTCTGATCTGGTCTTGGATCGGTTTGAGTGAGAATTTTCCTTTTCTGGCTTAACTGTAGGAGACGTTTCTTCAGTTTCAGCATCCAGGCAACTGCTTTCTTCAAGCTGTTCCATGTTGAATAGTACTCAATCAGTTTGCTGGTTGGACTCTTTTCTTCCACACTTGTATGGTTTATGATTACGTCTTTTCTCACCTCTGGATCATCCGGAGGGATGGAGCCAATCTCCTCGGGGACTTTCGGCCATTGAGTTTCTGTTTTCTCCAGGAATTCTGGTCCTTTACGCCATCTCTTTGAGTTCAGGAACATTTCAACATGTAATCCTCTTGAGGCATCATCGGCTGGGTTGTGTTTTGAGTTCAAATATCTCCACTGTTTTGCTTTCGATAGGTCACGGATCATAGCAACCCTATTAGCCACAAAGGTATGGAATCTCTTGGTATCATTGCGGATGTATTTTAGCACAGACTGGCTGTCCGTCCAAAAAGTTGACTCCTCAAGTTCAATCTGGAGCTCCAATCTTAACATCCTGTCCACTCGCACTGCCAGTGTTGCTGCAGCAAGTTCCAGTCTGGGGATTGTCATCTGCTTGAGTGGAGTCACCCTTGATTTCCCCAGTATGAATGCAATGTGAACCTTTTCCATACCGTTTGTGAACCTAAGGTAACTTGCCGTGCCATAACCTTGTTCACTTGCATCACCGAAGTGATGCAGCTGTGCAGTCTTGACTTGACCAAAGTTCTCAGGCATCATACACCTGTCTATCTGGAATCTGGAGAGCTGGTCCAGCTCTGAGAGCCATCTCTGCCATGAAATAGAGTGTTCTTCAGGGATGACTTCGTCCCATCCACACTTCAGCTTGCAGAGCACTTGAAGAATTTGCTTTGCCTTTAATACAAATGGGGCGAGGAAACCTAATGGATCATAAATAGAGCTGACAGTTGAGAGAATACCTCTTCTTGTAAGGGGTCTGTTCTTGACAGTGACTCGGAAGGTAAATGCATCACTTTCAATGTTCCATCGGATTCCACGTGCTCTTTCAACAGGCAGCTTTTCTCTGTCCAGGTCCAGTTCTTTTATCTGCTTGGCTTTGTGTTCATCAGGGATAGAAGCCAGCACAGTGCGGCTGTTGCTGACCCACTTGGTCAATTTGAACCCACCCTGAGAGCACACATCCCTGAGGTTTTTCGTGAGAGCTATGGCTTGTTCTTCTGTGGCCACTGACTTGAGGCAGTCATCAACATAGAAGTTGGACTTGACTGTTTGAATTACCTCTTCATCGTACCTCTCACAGTTGTCTTCTGCAGTCCTTCGCAGTGCAAAGTTTGCACAACTTGGAGAGGATATAGCACCAAAAAGATGTACCGTCATTCTGTACTCCTCCAATCTTTTGTTAGTATCACCATCCGGCCACCATAGGAATCGCAGGAAGTCTAAGTAATCTTCATGGACACGTACTTGATGGAACATTCCTTCGATGTCTGCCATCATGGCAATGTGCTCTTGCCGAAATCTTAGCAAGACTCCTATAAGCGTGTTTGCCAGGTCGGGGCCTTGAAGGAGTTCACTGTTAAGAGATATACCTTTATAGGATGATGAACAGTCAAACACTACTCGTATCGTTCCTTTGCGCTTATGGTGAACGCCATGGTGTGGTATGTACCATACCTTGCCTTTCTCTCTGAGGAGCTGTTCTTGTGGTACCTTCTCGGCGTAACCTTTTGTTATCATCTCTTCCATGAAGCCTTTGTACTCTGCAGCGTAACCTTTATCCTTCTTGAACTTAATGATAATATTTAGAGCCCGCTGCTTTGCCATGTCACGATTGTTTGGCAGGACTACATCTGTTTTGCGAAAGGGCAACGGTAAGTAGTAGTGATGGTCTTTGAGGGTTATGGAGCTTGATACGATCTCCATAAACCTACGATCCTCAGCTGACATCTCACTTTTCTCTTCATACCCTCTCTCAGGGAAGTCATGGTTGTACTGATTTACAAGAAGAACCCCCAGGTCGGCAATTGAGATACGATTGGCCATCACCGTAGGATGCCCAGATTCTTCTGCCATGGTACAATTGTTAAGAGGGCCGTTCATCACCCATCCAAAGAGAGTTTTCACTGCATACGGTCCGTTGCCTTGGCTATTTATGATTTTCCAGGGTTCCATTGCCTTCGGAGCATTTACGCCAATCAGGAGTTCGACGTCGGCGTCAATTTCCTTCAACTGAACTTCTTTCAGGTATGGCCACCTTTTGAGATCTTTCTGAGTGGGAATGTTCTCTCTTGTCACTGGGATCTTATTTTGGGTGTAGACCTTTGGTAATGCAAGAAATGTGTCACCTTCCACATTGCCAATCTCTAATCCAGATATTTCAAAGCTCTTGGTAGGACTCTCCTGCCCCATTGTGCGTAGCAGAATTTCAGTCTCACTGCCTTTAGCTTGCATCTGCCTCATGAGTCTCTCCGTACAAAATGTTGCTGAGCTACCAGAATCGAGAAATGCATAGGTTAACGTAGACTTGCTTCCATTTGCCATCTTTACTTGAACTGGCACAATCGCAAGTGCACAATCTGTACCGGCCCCGGTATCTTCACCAGCTTCCAGTGAAACAAGAACACTGCTGACAGTCTCCTCCCGCTTTACTGCTACACCCCTCGTATCTGCCTTCAGAGATCTAAATCTCTCTCTTCCTTCAATGTGCAGGATAGTGGGGTGCCTTCTTTGACATTTCTGACAGGTCATCCTTCTTTTACATTCTTTGCTTAAGTGTCCTCTCATCAAACAGCCAAAACAAAGGCCTTTTGATCTCAGAAACTCAACCTTGGCTTCGTGTGGCTGTGCCTTCACCTGTTGGCAGTCGACCAGGAAATGCTCACCAGTGCAAAATACACATGAGATACTGGGAGCATCAGAAGGGTAGGTGCCTGGTTTCTTGATTTTGAATGTTTGTTCTTTTAGAGGTTTTTCCGAGTTACAATCTGCCACTACATCTACTGCAGTGGCAAAGCTGCTTCCCCTACTCTTGGATTTGAACTGCTGTTTAAAGACAGCTTCTGTTTTGGTTTTAAAAAACCTTTTGTTGGTCAGGGGATCTTGGATATCTCCGTACAACGGATCCTGCAGTATTTTGGCCTGTTTTTCCATGAACGTCACAAGGTCACTGAACTGGGCCCTCAGGTGGCTTCTCTCTAAAATATCACATGCCGTAGACCTCCATTTTTCCCTTAGTTTGTAAGGAAGTTTTGACATGATCAACTTTATGTTGGAGGGAAGATTAAGCTCTTCCATGTTCTGTAGGTCTTGCATAGCGTTACAGCATCCTCTAAGATAGAGTGCATAGCCACCCAGTCCCTTTCCATCATCCGGTTTGATGTGTATCCAGTTCCAAGCTTTTTCCATATAAGCAGTGGTGACTTTGATTTCATTGCCAAAGTGTTCCTTTAACAACCTCTTGGCCTCTGCATAGCCTCTTCTGGCTTCCATATGCAGACAACTACGGACCAGATCCTTGGGCTGACCAGAGGTGTACTGTTCCAGGTAATAGAGCCTATCCTGGTGACTGCTTGTCTTATCTTCTATTCCATGCTCAAATGCACGCATAAATGGCCTAAAGTTTAGAGGATCACCGTCAAACATGGGTATCTCCCTAACAGGGAGTGTGGCCTGTTTGTGCTGTAGTACAAGGAGGTCAGCAATTTCATTCTGCCTTTGCATGACAGTAGTGAGGTTATCATGGCTGGTATTATGGCTGATACCCGCAGTGTTGATTCTGTGTTGATTGCTAGACCTCGATGTTGGCTGCTGAAGGGTGTGGTTTATGACTGTTTTCTGAATAGGTTTTGATGGCTTTGTGGTCGGTTGTTGTAAAACTCTTTGTAGTGGGGTCTTTGGAACTGCACCTAATGCAGAAAATGCAACAGGTGATGGTTCAGGTTCCTTATAGACCTCGGGTTCCTGGTTCTCATAATAAGAGTTCATTCCATCTTCTTGGCTTAGAAAATGGGCTGCCACAGAATGGGATTGAGAAGTTGACTCAACACTCTCCAGAACCTTCAGTTTGGCATTATATGCTGCTATGTCCGTTTCCAGTGCCATTTTTTCCATCCTAACATTCAGTTGAGCTTTCTGTTGTTCCAGTTGAGCTTTCTGTTGTTCCAGTTGAGCTTTCTCCAGTTCCAATGCATGCTTGTCCTGTAATGATGCTTGGCGAGCTAGTAGAGCTGCTCGTTCTGCCTCAGCTTTTAGGCGTGCAGAGGACACTGAGGAAGCAGTTTTAGAAGACTTTGTTTTACTTGATGTTTTTGACACATTGGAAATGCTGTCGTGTGGTTCAATGAGCGTTTGTGGCTCGATTTCAGCTTTTTTCCATATTTCCACCTCTTTCAGGAAATGTTCATAAGTTCTCATTCTTGGTTGATAATAGTTAATGCTCTCCTGTTCGTGTTCCTCCTCTGTGACCAGCTCTAGCACAGAATCATGAGCATTCTTAAAGTCATTGAGAAAAGCATGAAATGCTTCAAGACTCTCATCCACAGTTTCAATGTTTCCTCCATCAACAAGAAGGGCTTTTATTTCATTCATTTTGCGTGTACACACTCCAAGTTTGCCTCTCCGGGCTGCATAGAGTGAATTTAGATGCTCCTCTGCCCTCTCCAGTGGAGTCTTATTTGGGATTTCATCCTCCATCATTCACTTTTAGTTCACTCAATTTACAATGACACAGTTGTTGGTTTTTGATTGTTAAACGTAATGCCCCTTTAGACCTCCTTTAATGCTTTAAAACACAGTCCTCCATTTCAGCATATTGACCCATTTTGAATTGAACATGTGCAAGTTCGGCATTTTAGATGAGTTTTAAACATTTCATCCCATTATAAGTTGTCCCTTTAATGAAGTTTAAACACGCAGTATCTTCAGATCCTTAGATTGCAATTTGTTGCGTTGATGCATTGCATTTCCACGTTAGGCCAGATATTAGACATAAGATTAGGCTACATTGTGTGTAGGATCTCAGTGTTTCCCAAACTTAAACATCTTAATTGTTTTCACAACGCTGTGTTTTGAATTCCATTCCCAAGTTTATCAAACATTCCAATTAAAAGCACATTTGCGCTTCCATAATATGCATGATCAAATGATCGCATTGAACAGGGCAGCTCATTCATTCGCAGTGGTTACTCACGGCTGGCGAATTCTAGGAGTTCAAATCCTTCCAAGCGAGCTGTCCTTACGATCCGGATGCAATTACAAATAGAACAATATCCAGCGTGTGTCCGAACCGGAGATTTCCTTCCGATAGTAATCCTTCGCGGAGTTTTTTGACTTGATTGTAGTGGCTTCCTTTCGTCTTTACCATAGCCACTGCCCAAGCCTGAAGCGGGGTTGTTTGGTACGCATACAGTCCACACTCAAGGTTTCCAAACGGCCAAACATTCCATGACATCCAGGGATATGGTGCAACAAAAATGTTTATTCTTCTTATATCTAACAAATAAATGAGTCTCCAATCAACTTAAAGCACAAAATACTTGATATGGAAAATACATATTATGACCTGTATGTCTGTATGGTCAAAAAACTATACCGCTCCCGCTTCTAGCAAGGACTCCCTCTCCTGAAGGCCCAACTTCCTGCCTTTATCCTAACAAAATTAACACAATACAATGAACAGGCAAGAGGGGGGGCCAAATGTCCGAGTTACACTAACAACAAATTAATATATCTCAATCGGGTAAATATAAATCATAAAGGTACGTACCTAATATTTCATCATTTACATTCATATTTAATATATTTACACAAATATACATGGAGCTCCATATGTTCGGTCTTTTATACAAATATGTCCAAATCGGCTCTAACACTCCTCCCATCTCTTTTCTCACAGTACTGTATAAATCCTTCTCTCTCTCTCCTCCCATCTCTTTTCTCACAGTACTGTATAAATCATTCTCTCTCCACCCATCTCTTTTCTCACAGTACTGTATACATCCTTCTCTCTCTCCTCCCATCTCTTCTCTCACAGTACTGTATAAATCCTTCTCTCTCTCCTCCCATCTCTTCTCTCACAGTACTGTATAAATCCTTCTCTCTCTGCTCCCATCTCTTCTCTCACAGTACTGTATAAATAATTCTCTCTCTCCTCCCATCTCTTTTCTCACAGTTCTGTATAAATAATTCTCTCTCCTCCCATCTCTTTACTCACAGTACTATATAAATCATTCTCTCTCCACCTCCCATCTCTTTTCTCACAGTACTGTATAAAACCTTCTCTCTCTCCTCCCATCTCTTTACTCACAGTACTATATAAATCATTCTCTCTCTCCTCCCATCTCTTTTCTCACAGTACAGTATAAATCCTTCTCTCTCTCCTCCCATTTCTTTACTCACAGTACTGTATAAATCCTTCTCTCTCCTCCCATCTCTTTTCTCACAGTACTGTATAAATCCTTCTCTCTCTCTCCTCCCATCTCTTTTCTCACAGTACTGTATAAATCCTTCTCTCTCTCTCCTCCCATCTCTTTTCTCACAGTACTGTATAAATCCTTCTCTCTCTCTCCTCCCATCTCTTTTCTCACAGTACTGTATAAATCATTCTCTCTCCACCCATCTCTTTTCTCACAGTACTGTATAAATCCTTCTCTCTCTCCTCCCATCTCTTCTCTCACAGTACTGTATAAATCCTTCTCTCTCTCCTCCCATCTCTTCTCTCACAGTACTGTATAAATCCTTCTCTCTCTGCTCCCATCTCTTCTCTCACAGTACTGTATAAATAATTATCTCTCTCCTCCCATCTCTTTTCTCACAGTTCTGTATAAATAATTCTCTCTCCTCCCATCTCTTTACTCACAGTACTATATAAATCATTCTCTCTCCACCTCCCATCTCTTTTCTCACAGTACTGTATAAATCCTTCTCTCTCTCCTCCCATCTCTTTTCTCACAGTACTGTATAAATCCTTCTCTCTCTCCTCCCATCTCTTTTCTCACAGTACAGTATATATCCTTCTCTCTCTCCTCCCATTTCTTTACTCACAGTACTGTATAAATCCTTCTCTCTCTCCTCCCATCTCTTTTCTCACAGTACTGTATAAATCCTTCTCTCTCTCTCCTCCCATCTCTTTTCTCACAGTACTGTATAAATCCTTCTCTCTCTCCTCCCATCTCTTTTCTCACAGTACAGTATAAATCCTTCTCTCTCTCCTCCCATTTCTTTACTCACAGTACTGTATAAATCCTTCTCTCTCCTCCCATCTCTTTTCTCACAGTACTGTATAAATCCTTCTCTCTCTCTCCTCCCATCTCTTTTCTCACAGTACTGTATAAATCCTTCTCTCTCTCCTCCCATCTCTTTTCTCACAGTACAGTATAAATCCTTCTCTCTCTCCTCCCATCTCTTTTCTCACAGTACAGTATAAATCCTTCTCTCTCTCCTCCCATTTCTTTACTCACAGTACTGTATAAATCCTTCTCTCTCCTCCCATCTCTTTTCTCACAGTACTGTATGAATCCTTCTCTCTCCACCTCCCATCTCTTTTCTCACAGTACTGTATAAATCCTTCTCTCTCCTCCCATCTCTTTACTCACAGTACTGTATGAATCCTTCTCTCTCTCTCCTCCCATCTCTTTTCTCACAGTACTGTATAAATCCTTCTCTCTCCTCCCATCTCTTTACTCACAGTACTGTATGAATCCTTCTCTCTCTCTCCTCCCATCTCTTTTCTCACAGTACTGTATAAATCCTTCTCTCTCCTCCCATCTCTTTACTCACAGTACTGTATAAATCCTTCTCTCTCCACCTCCCATCTCTTTTCTCACAGTACTGTATAAATCCTTCTCTCTCCTCCCATCTCTTTACTCACAGTACTGTATAAATCCTTCTCTCTCCACCTCCATTCTCTTTTCTCACAGTACTGTATAAATCCTTCTCTCTCCTCCCATCTCTTTTCTCACAGTACTGTATAAATCCTTCTCTCTCCTCCCATCTCTTTACTCACAGTACTGTATAAATCCTTCTCTCTCTCCTCCCATCTCTTTTCTCACAGTACTGTATGAATCCTTCTCTCTCCTCCCATCTCTTTACTCACAGTACTGTATAAATCCTTCTCTCTCTCCTCCCATCTCTTTTCTCACAGTACTGTATAAATCCTTCTCTCTCCTCCCATCTCTTTACTCACAGTACTGTATAAATCCTTCTCTCTCCTCCCATCTCTTTTCTCACAGTACTGTATAAATCCTTCTCTCTCCTCCCATCTCTTTACTCACAGTACTGTATAAATCCTTCTCTCTCTCCTCCCATCTCTTTTCTCACAGTACTGTATGAATCCTTCTCTCTCTCCTCCCATCTCTTTTCTCACAGTACTGTATAAATCCTTCTCTCTCTCTCCTCCCATCTCTTTTCTCACAGTACTGTATGAATCCTTCTCTCTCTCCTCCCATCTCTTTTCTCACAGTACTGTATAAATCCTTTTCTCTCTCTCCTCCCATCTCTTCTCTCACAGTACTGTATAAATCCTTCTCTCTCTCCTCCCATCTCTTCTCTCACAGTACTGTATAAATCCTTCTCTCTCTCCTCCCATCTCTTTTCTCACAGTACTGTATGAATCCTTCTCTCTCTCCTCCCATCTCTTTTCTCACAGTACAGTATAAATCCTTCTCTCTCTCCTCCCATTTCTTTACTCACAGTACTGTATAAATCCTTCTCTCTCCTCCCATCTCTTTTCTCACCATACTGTATAAATCCTTCTCTCTCTCTCCTCCCATCTCTTTTCTCACAGTACTGTATAAATCCTTCTCTCTCTCCTCCCATCTCTTTTCTCACGGTACTGTATAAATCCTTCTCTCTCTCCTCCCATCTCTTTTCTCACAGTACTGTATAAATCCTTCTCTCTCTACCTCCCATCTCTTTTCTCACAGTACTGTATAAATCCTTCTCTCTCCTCCCATCTCTTTACTCACAGTACTGTATAAATCCTTCTCTCTCTCATCCCATCTCTTTTCTCACAGTACTGTATGAATCCTTCTCTCTCTCCTCCCATCTCTTTTCTCACAGTACTGTATAAATCCTTCTCTCTCTCCTCCCATCTCTTTTCTCACAGTACTGTATGAATCCTTCTCTCTCTCCTCCCATCTCTTTTCTCACAGTACAGTATAAATCCTTCTCTCTCTCCTCCCATTTCTTTACTCACAGTACTGTATAAATCCTTCTCTCTCCTCCCATCTCTTTTCTCACCATACTGTATAAATCCTTCTCTCTCTCTCCTCCCATCTCTTTTCTCACAGTACTGTAAAAATCCTTCTCTCTCTCTCCTCCCATCTCTTCTCTCACAGTACTGTATAAATCCGTCTCTCTCTCTCCTCCCATCTCTTTTCTCACAGTACTGTATAAATCCTTCTCTCTCTCTCCTCCCATCTCTTCTCTCACAGTACTGTATAAATCCTTCTCTCTCTCTCGTCCCATCTCTTTTCTCACAGTACTGTATAAATCCTTCTCTCTCTCTCCTCCCATCTCTTTTCTCACAGTACTGTATAAATCATTCTCTCTCCACCCATCTCTTTTCTCACAGTACTGTATAAATCCTTCTCTCTCTCCTCCCATCTCTTCTCTCACAGTACTGTATAAATCCTTCTCTCTCTCCTCCCATCTCTTCTCTCACAGTACTGTATAAATCCTTCTCTCTCTCCTCCCATCTCTTTTCTCACAGTACTGTATAAATCCTTCTCTCTCTCTCCTCCCATCTCTTTTCTCACAGTACTGTATAAATCCTTCTCTCTCCTCCCATCTCTTTCTCACAGTACTGTATAAATCCTTTTCTCTCTCTCCTCCCATCTCTTCTCTCACAGTACTGTATAAATCCGTATCTCTCTCCTCCCATCTCTTTCTCACAGTACTGTATAAATCCTTTTCTCTCTCTCCTCCCATCTCTTCTCTCACAGTACTGTATAAATCCGTATCTCTCTCCTCCCATCTCTTTACTCACAGTACTGTATAAATCCTTCTCTCTCCTCCCATCTCTTTTCTCACAGTACTGTATAAATCCTTCTCTCTCTCCTCCCATCTCTTTACTCACAGTACTGTATAAATCCTTCTCTCTCTCTCCTCCCATCTCTTTTCTCACAGTACTGTATAAATCCTTCTCTCTCTCCTCCCATCTCTTTACTCACAGTACTGTATAAATCCTTCTCTCTCTCCTCCCATCTCTTTACTCACAGTACTGTATAAATCCTTCTCTCTCCTCCCATCTCTTTTCTCACAGTACTGTATAAATCCTTCTCTCTCCTCCCATCTCTTTTCTCACAGTACTGTAAAAATCCTTCTCTCTCTCTCTCCTCCCATCTCTTTTCTCACAGTACTATATAAATCCTTCTCTCTCTCCTCCCATCTCTTTACTCACAGTACTGTATAAATCCTTCTCTCTCTCCTCCCATCTCTTTTCTCACAGTACTGTATAAATCCTTCTCTCTCTCCTCCCATCTCTTTTCTCACAGTACTGTATAAATCTGTATCTCTCTCCTCCCATCTCTTTACTCACAGTACTGTATAAATCCTTCTCTCTCCTCCCATCTCTTTCTCACAGTACTGTATAAATCCTTCTCTCTCTCTCCTCCCATCTCTTTTCTCACAGTACTGTATAAATCCTTCTCTCTCTCTCCTCCCATCTCTTTTCTCACAGTACTGTATAAATCCTTCTCTCTCTCTCCTCCCATCTCTTTCCTCACAGTACTGTATAAATCATTCTCTCTCTCCTCCCATCTCTTTTCTCACAGTACTGTATAAATCCTTCTCTCTCTCTACTCCCATCTCTTTTCTCACAGGACTGTATAAATCCTTCTCTCTCCTCCCATCTCTTTTCTCACAGTACTGTATGAATCCTTCTCTCTCCACCTCCCATCTCTTTTCTCACAGTACTGTATAAATCCTTCTCTCTCCTCCCATCTCTTTTCTCACAGTACTGTATGAATCCTTCTCTCTCTCCTCCCATCTCTTTTCTCACAGTACTGTATAAATCCTTCTCTCTCCTCCCATCTCTTTTCTCACAGTACTGTATGAATCCTTCTCTCTCTCCTCCCATCTCTTTTCTCACAGTACAGTATAAATCCTTCTCTCTCTCCTCCCATTTCTTTACTCACAGTACTGCATAAATCCTTCTCTCTCCTCCCATCTCTTTTCTCACCGTACTGTATAAATCCTTCTCTCTCTCTCCTCCCATCTCTTTTCTCACAGTACTGTATAAATCCTTCTCTCTCTCTCCTCCCATCTCTTCTCTCACAGTACTGTATAAATCCTTCTCTCTCTCTCCTCCCATCTCTTTTCTCACAGTACTGTATAAATCCTTCTCTCTCTCTCCTCCCATCTCTTCTCTCACAGTACTGTATAAATCCTTCTCTCTCTCTCCTCCCATCTCTTTTCTCACAGTACTGTATAAATCCTTCTCTCTCTCTCCTCCCATCTCTTCTCTCACAGTACTGTATAAATCCTTCTCTCTCTCTCCTCCCATCTCTTTTCTCACAGTACTGTATAAATCCTTCTCTCTCCTCCCATCTCTTTTCTCACAGTACTGTATAAATCATTCTCTCTCCACCCATCTCTTTTCTCACAGTACTGTATAAATCCTTCTCTCTCTCCTCCCATCTCTTCTCTCACAGTACTGTATAAATCCTTCTCTCTCTCCTCCCATCTCTTTTCTCACAGTACTGTATAAATCCTTCTCTCTCTCCTCCCATCTCTTTTCTCACAGTACTGTATAAATCCGTATCTCTCTCCTCCCATCTCTTTACTCACAGTACTGTATAAATCTGTATCTCTCTCCTCCCATCTCTTTACTCACAGTACTGTATAAATCCTTCTCTCTCCTCCCATCTCTTTCTCACAGTACTGTATAAATCCTTTTCTCTCTCTCCTCCCATCTCTTTTCTCACAGTACTGTATAAATCCTTCTCTCTCTCCTCCCATCTCTTTACTCACAGTACTGTATAAATCCTTCTCTCTCTCTCCTCCCATCTCTTTTCTCACAGTACTGTATAAATCCTTCTCTCTCCTCCCATCTCTTTACTCACAATACTGTATAAATCCTTCTCTCTCCACCTCCCATCTCTTTTCTCACAGTACTGTATAAATCCTTCTCTCTCCTCCCATCTCTTTTCTCACAGTACTGTATGAATCCTTCTCTCTCTCTCCTCCCATCTCTTTTCTCACAGTACAGTATAAATCCTTCTCTCTCTCTCCTCCCATCTCTTTTCTCACAGTACTGTATAAATCCTTCTCTCTCCTCCCATCTCTTTACTCACAATACTGTATAAATCCTTCTCTCTCCTCCCATCTCTTCTCTCACAGTACTGTATAAATCCTTCTCTCTCCTCCCATCTCTTTTCTCACAGTACTGTATAAATCATTCTCTCTCCACCCATCTCTTTTCTCACAGTACTGTATAAATCCTTCTCTCTCTCCTCCCATCTCTTCTCTCACAGTACTGTATAAATCCTTCTCTCTCTCCTCCCATCTCTTTTCTCACAGTACTGTATAAATCCTTCTCTCTCTCTCCTCCCATCTCTTTTCTCACAGTACTGTATAAATCCGTATCTCTCTCCTCCCATCTCTTTACTCACAGTACTGTATAAATCTGTATCTCTCTCCTCCCATCTCTTTACTCACAGTACTGTATAAATCCTTCTCTCTCCTCCCATCTCTTTCTCACAGTACTGTATAAATCCTTTTCTCTCTCTCCTCCCATCTCTTTTCTCACAGTACTGTATAAATCCTTCTCTCTCTCCTCCCATCTCTTTACTCACAGTACTGTATAAATCCTCCCTCTCTCTCTCCTCCCATCTCTTTTCTCACAGTACTGTATAAATCCTTCTCTCTCTCCTCCCATCTCTTTACTCACAATACTGTATAAATCCTTCTCTCTCTCCTCCCATCTCTTTTCTCACAGTACTGTATAAATCCTTCTCTCTCTACTCCCATCTCTTTTCTCACAGTACTGTATAAATCCTTCTCTCTCTCCTCCCATTTCTTTACTCACAGTACTGTATAAATCCTTCTCTCTCCTCCCATCTCTTTTCTCACCGTACTGTATAAATCCTTCTCTCTCTCTCCTCCCATCTCTTTTCTCACAGTACTGTATAAATCCTTCTCTCTCCTCCCATCTCTTTTCTCACCGTACTGTATAAATCCTTCTCTCTCTCTCCTCCCATCTCTTTTCTCACAGTACTGTATAAATCATTCTCTCTCTCTCCTCCCATCTCTTCTCTCACAGTACTGTATAAATCCGTATCTCTCTCCTCCCATCTCTTTACTCACAGTACTGTATAAATCTGTATCTCTCTCCTCCCATCTCTTTACTCACAGTACTGTATAAATCCTTCTCTCTCCTCCCATCTCTTTCTCACAGTACTGTATAAATCCTTTTCTCTCTCTCCTCCCATCTCTTTTCTCACAGTACTGTATAAATCCTTCTCTCTCTCCTCCCATCTCTTTACTCACAGTACTGTATAAATCCTTCTCTCTCTCTCCTCCCATCTCTTTTCTCACAGTACTGTATAAATCCTTCTCTCTCCTCCCATCTCTTTACTCACAATACTGTATAAATCCTTCTCTCTCCACCTCCCATCTCTTTTCTCACAGTACTGTATAAATCCTTCTCTCTCCTCCCATCTCTTTTCTCACAGTACTGTATGAATCCTTCTCTCTCTCTCCTCCCATCTCTTTTCTCACAGTACAGTATAAATCCTTCTCTCTCTCTCCTCCCATCTCTTTTCTCACAGTACTGTATAAATCCTTCTCTCTCCTCCCATCTCTTTACTCACAATACTGTATAAATCCTTCTCTCTCCTCCCATCTCTTCTCTCACAGTACTGTATAAATCCTTCTCTCTCCTCCCATCTCTTTTCTCACAGTACTGTATAAATCATTCTCTCTCCACCCATCTCTTTTCTCACAGTACTGTATAAATCCTTCTCTCTCTCCTCCCATCTCTTCTCTCACAGTACTGTATAAATCCTTCTCTCTCTCCTCCCATCTCTTTTCTCACAGTACTGTATAAATCCTTCTCTCTCTCTCCTCCCATCTCTTTTCTCACAGTACTGTATAAATCCGTATCTCTCTCCTCCCATCTCTTTACTCACAGTACTGTATAAATCTGTATCTCTCTCCTCCCATCTCTTTACTCACAGTACTGTATAAATCCTTCTCTCTCCTCCCATCTCTTTCTCACAGTACTGTATAAATCCTTTTCTCTCTCTCCTCCCATCTCTTTTCTCACAGTACTGTATAAATCCTTCTCTCTCTCCTCCCATCTCTTTACTCACAGTACTGTATAAATCCTTCTCTCTCTCTCCTCCCATCTCTTTTCTCACAGTACTGTATAAATCCTTCTCTCTCTCCTCCCATCTCTTTACTCACAATACTGTATAAATCCTTCTCTCTCTCCTCCCATCTCTTTTCTCACAGTACTGTATAAATCCTTCTCTCTCTACTCCCATCTCTTTTCTCACAGTACTGTATAAATCCTTCTCTCTCTCCTCCCATTTCTTTACTCACAGTACTGTATAAATCCTTCTCTCTCCTCCCATCTCTTTTCTCACCGTACTGTATAAATCCTTCTCTCTCTCTCCTCCCATCTCTTTTCTCACAGTACTGTATAAATCCTTCTCTCTCCTCCCATCTCTTTTCTCACCGTACTGTATAAATCCTTCTCTCTCTCTCCTCCCATCTCTTTTCTCACAGTACTGTATAAATCATTCTCTCTCTCTCCTCCCATCTCTTCTCTCACAGTACTGTATAAATCCTTCTCTCTCTCTCCTCCCATCTCTTTTCTCACAGTACTGTATAAATCCTTCTCTCTCTCTCCTCCCATCTCTTCTCTCACAGTACTGTATAAATCCTTCTCTCTCTCTCCTCCCATCTCTTTTCTCACAGTACTGTATAAATCCTTCTCTCTCTCTCCTCCCATCTCTTCTCTCACAGTACTGTATAAATCCTTCTCTCTCTCTCCTCCCATCTCTTTTCTCACAGTACTGTATAAATCCTTCTCTCTCCTCCCATCTCTTTTCTCACAGTACTGTATAAATCATTCTCTCTCCACCCATCTCTTTTCTCACAGTACTGTATAAATCCTTCTCTCTCTCCTCCCATCTCTTCTCTCACAGTACTGTATAAATCCTTCTCTCTCTCCTCCCATCTCTTTTCTCACAGTACTGTATAAATCCTTCTCTCTCTCTCCTCCCATCTCTTTTCTCACAGTACTGTATAAATCCGTATCTCTCTCCTCCCATCTCTTTACTCACAGTACTGTATAAATCCGTATCTCTCTCCTCCCATTTCTTTACTCACAGTACTGTATAAATCCTTCTCTCTCCTCCCATCTCTTTCTCACAGTACTGTATAAATCCTTTTCTCTCTCTCCTCCCATCTCTTTTCTCACAGTACTGTATAAATCCTTCTCTCTCTCCTCCCATCTCTTTACTCACAGTACTGTATAAATCCTTCTCTCTCTCTCCTCCCATCTCTTTTCTCACAGTACTGTATAAATCCTTCTCTCTCTCCTCCCATCTCTTTACTCATAATACTGTATAAATCCTTCTCTCTCTCCTCCCATCTCTTTTCTCACAGTACTGTATAAATCCTTCTCTCTCTACTCCCATCTCTTTTCTCACAGTACTGTATAAATCCTTCTCTCTCCACCTCCCATCTCTTTTCTCACAGTACTGTATAAATCCTCTCTCCACCTTCCATCCCCTCTCTCTTTCACTCTCTTTACTTTTCACTCTCTTTAGCACTTTCTCCCTTTCTCTCTCCTCCCTCTCTCTCGTTCTAACTTCCGTTCTCTCTCACTCTCTCAACTCTTGCCTTTCTCTTTCTCTACTCCATCCCCCTGTTCTATTAACTCTTTAACTCCCCCGCTCTCTCTACAGGAAGCTGGATGCCTTTATCTACGATGCAGCTGTGTTGAACTACATGGCCAGGAAAGACGAGGGTTGTAAGGTGATGACCAGACAAGTTTGACTTGATGTATTCAATCTATTTACTCCTTTATTGTGTTTTATTGTCAGCTCGATAGCGGATTGCTGTCACTTTGTGAAAATTGCATTTGTGAAAATAGCAATACAAAATGTGATGTATTGCTTGGTTGATTGGTTGGGTGAGTGAGGGAGTGAGTGAGTAGTTGTTTGATTGATTGATTGATGTTTGCTTGTCAAAGGTGATGACCATAGGCTCTGGGAAGGTATTTGCCACCACAGGCTACGGTATCGCCCTGCACAAGAACTCCCGCTGGAAACGCCCCCTCGACCTGGCCCTGCTGCAGCTGGTGGGAGACGGTGAGGACAGGGGAGGAGGGGAGGATGAAGGAGGGAGGGAGATGGTGAGGACAAGGGAGGGAGGAGTAAGGAGGGAAACGGCGAGGACAAGGAAGGACGAGAGGGGGAAGGAGGGAGGGAGACGGTGAGGACAGTGAAGGAGGGGAGGAGGAAGGAGGGCGTGAGATGGGGAGGATAAGGGAGGACGGGAGGAGGAAGAGAGACAGTGAGGACAGGGGAGGAGGGGAGGAGGAAGGAGGGCGTGAGATGGGGAGGATAAGGGAGGACGGGAGGAGGAAGGGAGACGGTGAGGACAGGGGAGGAGGGGAGGAGGAAGGAGGGCGTGAGATGTGGAGGAAAAGGGAGGACGGGAGGAGGAAGGGAGACAGTGAGGACAGGGGAGGAGGGGAGGAGGAAGGAGGGCGTGAGATGGGGAGGATAAGGGAGGACGGGAGGAGGAAGGGAGACAGTGAGGACAGGGGAGGAGGAAGGGGAAGGATATATAGAGTGAGGGGAGACTTGGGAAAGGTCTAAGGTGTGGTGGGGGTAAAAAGGAGAGGGGAGGAGAAAGGGGAAGATGGAGGTCAAAGGGCAAAGGGTAAGGCAAGACGCTCCCTACACCTACCCCTTGGTCCTAACCATTTGATGTTTGCAGATCTGTAAGGTCTGGATAGGTATCAGCAGTTCTGTGTTAGAGCTTCCACCATATTGCTTCCACCTTACAGATCTGCAAATACTGGAGGGTTAGGGCCAAGGGGAAGGGGTAGGGAATGAATTGGGACTGGCTGAGGGAATATGGTGCGGTACTGAGATGGTGATGATTTGTTGGGTCATGATGGTAACGGGGGCAAATGCTATGCTGAGATGAACTGGGGATGAGGCCTGAGGAGTGAGGGACCCTGAACAGGGGATGAGGCCTGAGGAATGAGGAATGAGGGATCTTGAACAGGGAATGAGGCCTGAGGAATGAGGAATAAGGGATCTTGAACAGGAATTGAGGCCTGAGGAATGAGGGATCTTGAACAGGGAATGAGGCCTGAGGAATGAAGGATCTTGAACAGGGAATGAGGCCTGAGGAATGAGGGATCTTGAACAGGGAATGAGGCCTGAGGAATGAGGAATGAGGGATCTTGAACAGGGAATGAGGCCTGAGGAATGAGGGATCTTGAACAGGGAATGAGGCCTGAGGAATGAGGAATGAGGGATCTTGAACAGAGGATGAGGCCTGAGGAATGAGGGATATTGAACAGAGGATGAGGCCTGAGGAATGAGGGATGTTGAACAGGGAATGAGGCCTGTGGAAAGAGGGATCTTGAACAGGGGATGAGGCCTAAGGAATGAGGAATGAGGGATGTTGAACAGGGGATGAGGCCTGATGAATGAGGCCTGATGAATGAGGGATTTTGAACAGGGGATAAGGCCTAAGGAATGAGGAATGAGGGATGTTGAACAGGGGATAAGGCCTAAGGAATGAGGAATGAGGGATGTTGAACAGGGGATAAGGCCAGAGGAATGAGGGATGTTGAACAGGGGATGAGGCCAGAGGAATAAGGGATGTTGAACAGGGGATAAGGCCAGAGGAATGAGGGATGTTGAACAGGGGATGAGGCCTGAGGAATGAGGGATGTTGAACAGGGGATGAGGCCAGAGGAATGAGGGATGTTGAACAGGGGATAAGGCCAGAGGAATGAGGGATGTTGAACAGGGGATGAGGCCTGATGAATGAGGGATGTTGAACAGGGGATAAGGCCTGATGAATGAGGGATGAGGGATGTTTAACAGGGGATGAGGCCTGAGGAATGAGAGATGTTGAACAGGGGATGAGGCCTAAGGAATGAGGGATGTTGAACAGGGGATGAGGCCTAAGGAATGAGGAATGAGGGATGTTGAACAGGGGATAATGCCTGATGAATGAGGGATGTTGAACAGGGGATAAGGCCAGAGGAATGAGGGATGTTGAACAGGGGATAAGGCCAGAGGAATGAGGGATGTTGAACAGGGGATAAGGCCAGAGGAATGAGGGATGTTGAACAGGGGATACGGCCTAAGGAATGAGGAATGAGGGATGTTGAACAGGGGATGAGGCCAGAGGAATAAGGGATGTTGAACAGGGGATAAGGCCAGAGGAATGAGGGATGTTGAACAGGGGATTGGGCCTGAGGAATGAGGGATGTTGAACAGGGGATGAGGCCAGAGGAATGAGGGATGTTGAACAGGGGATGAGGCCTGATGAATGAGGGATGTTGAACAGGGGATAAGGCCTGATGAATGAGGGATGAGGGATGTTTAACAGGGGATGAGGTCTGAGGAATGAGAGATGTTGAACAGGGGATGAGGCCTGTAGAATGAGGGATGTTGAACAGGGGATGAGGCCTAAGGAATGAGGAATGAGGGATGTTGAACAGGGGATAATGCCTGATGAATGAGGGATGTTGAACAGGGGATAAGGCCAGAGGAATGAGGGATGTTGAACAGGGGATAAGGCCAGAGGAATGAGGGATGTTGAACAGGGGATAAGGCCAGAGGAATGAGGGATGTTGAACAGGGGATAAGGCCAGAGGAATGAGGGATGTTGAACAGGGGATGAGGCCTGAGGAATGAGAGATGTTGAACAGGGGATAAGGCCTGAGGAATGTTGAACAGGGGATGAGGTCTGAGGAATGAGGGATGTTTAACAGGGGATAAGGCCAGAGGAATGAGGGATGTTGAACAGGGGATGAGGCCTGAGGAATGAGAGATGTTGAACAGGGGATGAGGCCTGAGGAATGAGAGATGTTGAACAGGGGATGAGGCCTGAGGAATGAGGAATGAGGGATCTTGAACAGGGAATGAGGCCTGAGGAATGAGGAATAAGGGATCTTGAACAGGAATTGAGGCCTGAGGAATGAGGGATCTTGAACAGGGAATGAGGCCTGAGGAATGAAGGATCTTGAACAGGGAATGAGGCCTGAGGAATGAGGGATCTTGAACAGGGAATGAGGCCTGAGGAATGAGGAATGAGGGATCTTGAACAGGGAATGAGGCCTGAGGAATGAGGGATCTTGAACAGGGAATGAGGCCTGAGGAATGAGGAATGAGGGATCTTGAACAGAGGATGAGGCCTGAGGAATGAGGGATCTTGAACAGAGGATGAGGCCTGAGGAATGAGGAATGAGGGATGTTGAACAGGGGATGAGGCCTGATGAATGAGGCCTGATGAATGAGGGATTTTGAACAGGGGATAAGGCCTAAGGAATGAGGAATGAGGGATGTTGAACAGGGGATGAGGCCTGATGAATGAGGGATGTTGAACAGGGGATATGGCCAGAGGAATGAGGGATGTTGAACAGGGGATGAGGCCTGATGAATGAGGGATGTTGAACAGGGGATGAGGCCTAAGGAATGAGGAATGAGGGATGTTGAACAGGGGATAAGGCCAGAGGAATGAGGAATGAGGGATGTTGAACAGGGGATAAGGCCAGAGGAATGAGGAATGAGGGATGTTGAACAGGGGATAAGGCCTAAGGAATGAGGAATGAGGGATGTTGAACAGGGGATGAGGCCTAAGGAATGAGGAATGAGGGATGTTGAACAGGGGATAAGGCCTAAGGAATGAGGAATGAGGGATGTTGAACAGGGGATGAGGCCTAAGGAATGAGGAATGAGGGATGTTGAACAGGGGATAAGGCCAGAGGAATGAGGGATGTTGAACAGGGGATATGGCCAGAGGAATGAGGGATGTTGAACAGGGGATGAGGCCTGATGAATGGGGGATGTTGAACAGGGGATGAGGCCTAAGGAATGAGGAATGAGGGATGTTGAACAGGGGATAAGGCCTAAGGAATGAGGAATGAGGGATGTTGAACAGGGGATGAGGCCTAAGGAATGAGGAATGAGGGATGTTGAACAGGGGATGAGGCCAGAGGAATAAGGGATGTTGAACAGGGGATAAGGCCAGAGGAATGAGGGATGTTGAACAGGGGATGAGGCCTGAGGAATGAGGGATGTTGAACAGGGGATGAGGCCAGAGGAATGAGGGATGTTGAACAGGGGATAAGGCCAGAGGAATGAGGGATGTTGAACAGGGGATGAGGCCTGATGAATGAGGGATGAGGGATCTTGAACAGGGAATGAGGCCTGAGGAATGAGGAATAAGGGATCTTGAACAGGAATTGAGGCCTGAGGAATGAGGGATCTTGAACAGGGAATGAGGCCTGAGGAATGAAGGATCTTGAACAGGGAATGAGGCCTGAGGAATGAGGGATCTTGAACAGGGAATGAGGCCTGAGGAATGAGGAATGAGGGATCTTGAACAGGGAATGAGGCCTGAGGAATGAGGGATCTTGAACAGGGAATGAGGCCTGAGGAATGAGGAATGAGGGATCTTGAACAGAGGATGAGGCCTGAGGAATGAGGGATATTGAACAGAGGATGAGGCCTGAGGAATGAGGGATGTTGAACAGGGAATGAGGCCTGTGGAAAGAGGGATCTTGAACAGGGGATGAGGCCTAAGGAATGAGGAATGAGGGATGTTGAACAGGGGATGAGGCCTGATGAATGAGGCCTGATGAATGAGGGATTTTGAACAGGGGATAAGGCCTAAGGAATGAGGAATGAGGGATGTTGAACAGGGGATGAGGCCTGATGAATGAGGGATGTTGAACAGGGGATATGGCCAGAGGAATGAGGGATGTTGAACAGGGGATGAGGCCTGATGAATGAGGGATGTTGAACAGGGGATGAGGCCTAAGGAATGAGGAATGAGGGATGTTGAACAGGGGATAAGGCCAGAGGAATGAGGAATGAGGGATGTTGAACAGGGGATAAGGCCAGAGGAATGAGGAATGAGGGATGTTGAACAGGGGATAAGGCCTAAGGAATGAGGAATGAGGGATGTTGAACAGGGGATGAGGCCTAAGGAATGAGGAATGAGGGATGTTGAACAGGGGATAAGGCCTAAGGAATGAGGAATGAGGGATGTTGAACAGGGGATGAAGCCTAAGGAATGAGGAATGAGGGATGTTGAACAGGGGATAAGGCCAGAGGAATGAGGGATGTTGAACAGGGGATATGGCCAGAGGAATGAGGGATGTTGAACAGGGGATGAGGCCTGATGAATGAGGGATGTTGAACAGGGGATGAGGCCTAAGGAATGAGGAATGAGGGATGTTGAACAGGGGATAAGGCCAGAGGAATGAGGAATGAGGGATGTTGAACAGGGGATAAGGCCAGAGGAATGAGGGATGTTGAACAGGGGATGAGGCCTGAGGAATGAGGGATGTTGAACAGGGGATGAGGCCAGAGGAATGAGGGATGTTGAACAGGGGATAAGGCCAGAGGAATGAGGGATGTTGAACAGGGGATGAGGCCTGATGAATGAGGGATGTTGAACAGGGGATAAGGCCTGATGAATGAGGGATGAGGGATGTTTAACAGGGGATGAGGCCTGAGGAATGAGATATGTTGAACAGGGGATGAGGCCTGTAGAATGAGGGATGTTGAACAGGGGATGAGGCCTAAGGAATGAGGAATGAGGGATGTTGAACAGGGGATAATGCCTGATGAATGAGGGATGTTGAACAGGGGATAAGGCCAGAGGAATGAGGGATGTTGAACAGGGGACAAGGCCAGAGGAATGAGGGATGTTGAACAGGGGATAAGGCCAGAGGAATGAGGGATGTTGAACAGGGGATAAGGCCTAAGGAATGAGGAATGAGGGATGTTGAACAGGGGATGAGGCCAGAGGAATAAGGGATGTTGAACAGGGGATAAGGCCAGAGGAATGAGGGATGTTG